>NC_139972.1:10099930-10102430 GCF_963993115.1 Abramis brama
AGAAAGAAAGAAAGAAAGAAAGAAAGAAAGAAAAAGATTAGTAAGAAAGAAAGAAAGAAAGAAAGAAAGAAAGAAAAAGATTAGTTAGAAAGAAAGAAAGACAGAAAGAAAGAAAGATTAGTTAGAAAGAAAGAAAGAAAGAAAGAAAGAAAGAAAGAAAGAAAGAAAAAGATTAGTAAGAAAGAAAGAAAGAAAGAAAGAAAGATTAGTTAGAAAGAAAGAAAGAAAGAAAGAAAGAAAGAAAGAAAGAAAGAAAGAGAAAGATTAGTTTCTCATTAGATTAGATTAGCTCATATAGTATATAGAACGGCAGTTTGGTTTAGTCTTCAAGGTATTTTGATTTGAATTTTCGTCGGTTTGAATTTTTTAGAACTCCCCAATGTAAGTCAATGGGAGTTTTTGAATGAGTTTTTTCGAGTTTTGATCGTCATTTTTAGGAAAACCGTAAGTCCGATCAGTCTGAAAAGATATAGCACACTTGGTCAGAACAGTTTGAGTGTCTGAGCCGAGTTTGGAGTATGTAGAGTGAAAGCTCTAGGAGGAGTTTGATATAGAAATTTTTAGTCTCAGAAGAATAATAATAACTAGATGCGAAAGTTCGTCGAGACAAACTTTAAGTTGGCTTGAGAAAGTTTGGACCAGAAAGTTTTTTGCTAGGCGGTTGCTAGGGTATTCTGAGTGGTTGCTAGGCGGTTGCTAGGATATTTCTGGTGGTTGCTAGGGTCTTTTGGGTGGTTGCTAGGCGGTTGCTAGGGTGTTTTGGGTGGTTGCTAGGGTGTTCTGGGTGGTTGCTAGGCGGTTGCTAGGGTGTTCTGGGTGGTTACTATGGTGTTCTGGGTGGTTGCTAGGCGGTTGCTAGGATATTTTGGGTGGTTGCTAGGGTCTTTTGGGTGGTTTATAGGCGGTTGCTAGGGTATTTTAGGTGGTTGCTAGGGTATTCTGGGTGGTTGCTAGGCGGTTGCTAGGGTATTTTGGGTGGTTGCTAGGGTCTTTTGGGTAGTTGCTAGGCGGTTTCTAAGATATTTTCGGTGGTTGCTAGGGTCTTTTGGGTGGTTGCTAGGCGGTTGCTAGGGTATTTTGGGTGGTTGCTAGGGTGTTCTGGGTGGTTGCTAGGCGGTTGCTAGGGTGTTCTGGGTGGTTGCTAGGCGGTTGCTAGGATATTTTGGGTGGTTGCTAGGGTCTTTTGGGTGGTTGATAGGCGGTTGCTAGGGTATTTTAGGTGGTTGCTAGGGTATTTTAGGTGGTTGATAGGGTATTCTGGGTGGTTGCTAGGCGGTTGCTAGGGCATTTTGGGTGGTTGCTAGGGTCTTTTGGGTAGTTGCTAGGCGGTTTCTAAGATATTTTCGGTGGTTGCTAGGGTCTTTTGGGTGGTTGCTAGGCGGTTGCTAGGGTATTTTGGGTGGTTGCTAGGGTGTTCTGGGTGGTTGCTAGGCGGTTGTAGGGTGTTCTGGGTGGTTGCTAGGCGGTTGCTAGGATATTTTGGGTGGTTGCTAGGGTGTTCTGGGTGGTTGTTAGGCAGTTGCTAGGGTGTTCTGAGTGGTTGCTATGGTGTTGCTAGGCGGTTGCTAAGGTATTCTGGGTGGTTGCTAGGCGGTTGCTAGGGTGTTCTGGGTGGTTGCTATGGTGTTGCTAGGCGGTTGCTAGGGTATTTTGGGTGGTTGCTAGGCGGTTGCTAGGGTGTTCTGGGTGGTTGCTATGGTGTTGCTAGGAGGTTGCTAGGGTGTTCTGGGTTGTTGCTAGGCAGTTGCTAGGTGTTCTGGGTGGTTGCTAGGCAGTTGCTAGGGTGTTCTGGCTGTTTGCTAGGTGTTCTGGGTGGTTGCTAGGCAGTTGCTAGGTGTTCTGGGGGGTTGCTAGGCAGTTGCTAGGGTGTTCTGGGTGGTTGCTAGGGTATATTTGGTGGTTACTAGAGCATTTCTAGATGTTGCTAGGGTGTTCAAGATGGTTGCTAAGGTATTTTTGGTAGTTGCTATGGTGTTACTAGGTGGTTGGTAGTTGTCAAAGATGGTTACTATGGAGTTTTTATAGAGTTCTTAAAATCTTTAATAACGAGTGCCTTCAGTACGGCACTCGGCCTGCGGCCTCGTGCCTATGGCCGAATAGGCACAAGCATGGAGCAATATCGCAAGGCCACGAGTGTAATATTGCGTTAAAAAATACAAAAAAATGTAAAAAAAAATTTTTTTTGGTTTAGGGTGGTTGCTAGGGAGCTCTTAGTGGTTGCTAGGGTGCTGAAACTGGTTGCTATGGTGTGGCTATGGAGATTTTAGGCCATTACTTATTGGTTGCTTGATAATATAAATCCTCTGAGGGAGAGAGAGAGGGAGAGACGCAGGGCTGTCAGGCCCTTTGGAGTCTGTGTGTGTGAAAACGGCAGTTTGGATTCAAATGTTTTTAGAACTCCCCAATGTAAGTCAATGGGAGTTTTTCCGAGTTTTGATCGTCATTTTTAGGAAAACCGTAAGTCCGATCAGTCTGAAAAGATATAGCAACGCGAGTCAGA
>NC_139972.1:10104930-10109930 GCF_963993115.1 Abramis brama
CATACACAGACACGCTCACACACATAGACACACACACTCTCTCACACACACACACCCTCGCTAACTCTCTCTCACACACACACACACACTCACGCACATACACTCACTCACGGACATACACTCACACATGCACACACACACACACACACACACACACACACTCACGGACATACACTCACACATGCACACACACACACACACACACAGACATGCTCACTGTCTCACACACACACACACACTAACTCGCTCTCACACAAACACAGACACGCTCACACACATAGACACACACACTCTCTCACACACACACGCGCACACACCCTCGCTAACTCTCTCTCACACACACACACACACACACACACTCACGCACATACACTCACTCACGGACATACACTCACACATGCACACACACACACACACACACACACACACACACGGACATACACTCACACACACACACACACACACACACACACACACACACACTCTCTCTCTCTCTCACACACATACACACGCACATACACACACACACTAACTCACTCTCACACATACACAGACACGCTCACACACAGACACACACACTCTCTCTCACACACTCACTCAGACACACACACACACTCAGAGTTTATGAGTTTAGAGTTTATAAATGTATAGATTGATGAGTTTATAAGTGTACGAGTTTTTGAGTTTAGAGTTTATAAGTTTAAATGAGTTTAGAGTTTATAAGTTTAAATGAGTTTAAGAGTTCAGAGTTTATTAATTTATGAGTTTAAGAGTTCATAAGTCTATGAATTCATTAGTTTAAATTAAATGGGTGAGAGTTATGTTATAAGTTATGTATGTTAGTTTAAAGTTTAACTTAGCTTGAAGTTTAAATTAGTTTAAAATAATTTGAAGTTTAAATTAGTTTAAAATAGTTTGAAGTTTAAAGTTGTTTAAAGCTTAAAGTAGTTCAAAGTTTGAAGTAGTTTAAAAGAACTTCTTTAAAAGAAGAAAGTTGCTAGAAAGAAAGAAAGAAAGATTAGTTAGAAAGAAAGATGGATTAGTTAGATAGAAAGAAAGAAAGTTTAGTTAGAAAGAAAGAAAGAAAGAAAGAAAGAAAGAAAAAGATTAGTTAGAAAGAAAGAAAGACAGAAAGAAAGAAAGATTAGTTAGAAAGAAAGAAAGAAAGAAAGACAGAAAGAAAGAAAGATTAGTTAGAAAGAAAGAAAGAAAGAAAGAAAGAAAGATTAGTTAGAAAGAAAGAAAGAAAGAAAGAAAGAAAAAGATTAGTTAGAAAGAAAGAAAGACAGAAAGAAAGATTAGTTAGAAAGAAAGAAAGAAAGAAAGAAAGACAGAAAGAAAGAAAGATTAGTTAGAAAGAAAGAAAGAAAGAAAGAAAGAAAGAAAGAAAGATTAGTTAGAAAGAAAGAAAGAAAGAAAGAAAGAAAGAAAGAAAAAGATTAGTTAGAAAGAAAGAAAGACAGAAAGAAAGAAAGATTAGTTAGAAAGAAAGAAAGAAAGAAAGAAAGATTAGTTAGAAAGAAAGATGGATTAGTTAGATAGAAAGAAAGAAAGTTTAGTTAGAAAGAAAGAAAGAAAGAAAGAAAGAAAGAAAGAAAGAAAGAAAAAGATTAGTTAGAAAGAAAGAAAGACAGAAAGAAAGAAAGATTAGTTAGAAAGAAAGAAAGAAAGACAGAAAGAAAGAAAGATTAGTTAGAAAGAAAGAAAGAAAGAAAGATTAGTTAGAAAGAAAGAAAGAAAGAAAGAAAGAAAAAGATTAGTTAGAAAGAAAGAAAGAAAGAAAGAAAGAAAGAAAAAGATTAGTTAGAAAGAAAGAAAGACAGAAAGAAAGAAAGATTAGTTAGAAAGAAAGAAAGAAAGACAGAAAGAAAGAAAGATTAGTTAGAAAGAAAGAAAGAAAGAAAGATTAGTTAGAAAGAAAGAAAGAAAGAAAGAAAGAAAAAGATTAGTTAGAAAGAAAGAAAGAAAGAAAGAAAAAGAAAGAAAGAAAGAAAAAGATTAGTTAGAAAGAAAGAAAGACAGAAAGAAAGAAAGATTAGTTAGAAAGAAAGAAAGAAAGAAAGAAAGAAAGAAAGAAAGAAAGAAAAAGATTAGTAAGAAAGAAAGAAAGAAAGAAAGAAAGAAAAAAAGAGAAAGATTAGTTTCTCATTAGATTAGATTAGCTCATATAGTATATAGAACGGCAGTTTGGTTTAGTCTTCAAGGTATTTTGATTTGAATTTTCGTCGGTTTGAATTTTTTAGAACTCCCCAATGTAAGTCAATGGGAGTTTTTGAATGAGTTTTTTCGAGTTTTGATCGTCATTTTTAGGAAAACCGTAAGTCCGATCAGTCTGAAAAGATATAGCACACTTGGTCAGAACAGTTTGAGTGTCTGAGCCGAGTTTGGAGTATGTAGAGTGAAAGCTCTAGGAGGAGTTTGATATAGAAATTTTTAGTCTCAGAAGAATAATAATAACTAGATGCGAAAGTTCGTCGAGACAAACTTTAAGTTGGCTTGAGAAAGTTTGGACCATAAAGTTTGAAAAAGTTTAAAGTAGTTTAAAGTTTAAAGTAGTTTAAAGTTTAAAATAGTTTGAAGTTTAATTTAGTTTAAAGTTTAAAATAGTTGAAAGTTTAAAGTAGTTTGAAGTTTAATTTAGTTTAAAGTTTAAATTAGTTGAAAGTTTAAAATAGTTTGAAGTTTAATTTAGTTTAGTTTAGGGTGTTCTGGGTGGTTGCTATGGTGTTGCTAGGCGGTTGCTAGGGTATTCTGGGTGGTTGCTAGGGTGTTGCTAAGCGGTTGCTAGGGTATTTTGGGTGGTTGCTAGGGTGTTGCTAGGCGGTTGCTAAGGTATTTTGGGTGGTTGCTAGGGTGTTCTGGGTGGTTGCTAGGCGGTTGCTAGGGTGTTATGGGTGGTTTCTAGGGTATTCTGGTTGGTTGCTAGGGTGTTCTGGGTGGTTGCTAGGCGGTTGCTATGGTGTTCTGGGTGGTTGCTAGGCGGTTGCTAGGGTGTTTTAGTGGTTGCTATGGTGTTGCTAGGCGGTTGCTAGGGTGTTCTGGGTGGTTGCTAGGGTGTTGCTAGACGGTTGCTAGGGTATTCTGGGTGGTTGCTAAGTGGTTGCTAGGGTGTTTTGGGTGGTTGCTAGGCGGTTGCTAGGGTGTTCTGGGTGGTTGCTATGGTGTTGCTAGGCGGTTGCTAAGGTATTCTGGGTGGTTGCTAGGCAGTTGCTAGGCTGTTCTGAGTGGTTGCTATGCTGTTGCTAAGGTGTTCTGGGTGGTTGCTAGGCGGTTGCTAGGGTGTTCTGGGTGGTTGCTATGGTGTTGCTAGGCGGTTGCTAGGGTATTCTGGGTGGTTGCTAGGCGGTTGCTAGGGTGTTCTGGGTGGTTGCTATGGTGTTGCTAGGCGGTTGCTAGGGTGTTCTGGGTGGTTGCTATGATGTTGCTAGGCGGTTGCTAAGGTATTCTGGGCGGTTGCTAGGCAGTTGCTAGGGTGTTCTGGGCGGTTGCTATGGTGTTGCTAGGCGGTTGCTAGGGTATTCTGGGTGGTTGCTAGGCGGTTGCTAGGGTGTTCTGGGTGGTTGCTATGGTGTTGCTAGGCGGTTGCTAGGGTGTTCTGGGTGGTTGCTATGATGTTGCTAGGCGGTTGCTAAGGTATTCTGGGCGGTTGCTAGGCAGTTGCTAGGGTGTTCTGGGCGGTTGCTATGGTGTTGCTAGGTGGTTGGTAGTTGTCACAGATGGTTACTATGGAGTTTTTATAGAGTCCTTAGCATGATCTTGGTATGATTTAGCACTTAACTAATTGATATTAGCATGTAGCTATTCACTGCTAGCATGTGTAGCATGTTGGAAGTGCTGTTTGCTAGCATGAGTCAAAAGAGCCAAACCTCATCTCTATACGATGTTCTGATACAGAGATATAGGTCTTGCAAAACGGTTGCTAGGGTACTCAAGTTTGGTTGCTATGGAGTTGCTTGGGAGCTTGAAGCTTTAAACTTAAAACGTTTAAAGTGGTTTGAAGTTTAAAGTAGTTTACGAGTTTTGAGTTTACAAGTTTAAATGAGTTTAGAGTTTAAGTTTAAATGAGTTTAGTGTGTGTGTGTGTGTGTGTGTGTGTGTGTGTGTGTTCACACACACACACACACACACACACACACACACACTCAGAGTTTATGAGTTTAGAGTTTATAAGTGTATAAATTGATGAGTTTATAAGTGTAAGAGTTTTTGAGTTTAGAGTTTATAAGTTTTAAATGAGTTTAGAGTTTATAAGTTTAAATGAGTTTAGAGTTTATAAGTTTAAATGAGTTTAAGAGTTCAGAGTTTATTAATTTATGAGTTTAAGAGTTCATAAGTCTATGAATTCATGAGTTTATAAGTTAATTAGTTTATAAGTGTATGAGTTTAGAGTTCATTAGTTTAAATGAGTCTCATTGGCTAATATAGTATATAGAACGGCAGTTTGGTTTAGTCTTCAAGGTATTTTGATTTGAATTTTCGTCGGTTGGTGAGTTTGAATCTAAATTTGAATTTTTTAGAACTCCCCAATGCAAGTCAATGGGAGTTTTTCCGAGTTTTGATCGTCATTTTTAGGAAAACCGTAAGTCCGATCAGTCTGAAAAGATATAGCACACTTGGTCAGATCAGTTTGAGTGTCTGAGCCGAGTTTGGAGTATGTAGAGTTAAAGCTCTAGGAGGAGTTTCATATAGAAATTTTAGTCTCGGAATAATAATAATAATAATAAGTTTAAATAGGATTTCAATATGTTGGCTCTCTCAAGCCAACTTAATAATAATAACTAGATTAAAAAGTTCGTCGAGACAAACTTTAAGTTGGCTTGAGAAAGCTGGACCAGAAAGTTTGAAGAAGTTTGAAGTTTAAAGTAGTTTAAAGTTTAAATTAGTTTGAAGTTTAAATTAGTCTAAAGTTTAAATTAGTTTGAAGTTTAAAGAAATGTAAAGTAGTTTTTGAAGTTTAAAGTAGTTTGAAGTTTAAAGTAGTTTAAAGTAGTTTAAAGTTT
>NC_139972.1:10112430-10127430 GCF_963993115.1 Abramis brama
TAACTCACACACACACACACCCTCACTAACACACACACACACACACACAGACATGCTCACTGTCTCACACACACACACACACTAACTCGCTCTCACACAAACACAGTCACGCTCACACACATAGACACACACACTCTCTCACACACACACGCGCACACACCCTCGCTAACTCTCTCTCACACACACACACACACACACACACTCACGCACATACACTCACTCACGGACATACACTCACACATGCACACACACACACACACACACACACACACACACGGACATACACTCACACACGCACACACACACACACACTCTCTCTCTCTCACACACATACACACACACACTAACTCGCTCTCACACATACACAGACACGCTCACACACAGACACACACACACTCTCTCTCACACACTCACTCAGACACACACACACACACACTCAGAGTTTATGAGTTTAGAGTTTATAAATGTATAGATTGATGAGTTTATAAGTGTACGAGTTTTTGAGTTTAGAGTTTATAAGTTTAAATGAGTTTAGAGTTTATAAGTTTAAATGAGTTTAAGAGTTCAGAGTTTATTAATTTATGAGTTTAAGAGTTCATAAGTCTATGAATTCATGAGTTTATAAGTTAATTAGTTTATAAGTGTATGAGTTTAGAGTTCATTAGTTTAAATTAAATGGGTGAGAGTTATGTTATAAGTTATGTATGTTAGTTTAAAGTTTAACTTAGCTTGAAGTTTAAATTAGTTTAAAATAATTTGAAGTTTAAATTAGTTTAAAATAGTTTGAAGTTTAAAGTTGTTTAAAGCTTAAAGTAGTTCAAAGTTTGAAGTAGTTTAAAAGAACTTCTTTAAAAGAAGAAGAAAGTTGCTAGAAAGAAAGAAAGAAAGATTAGTTAGAAAGAAAGATAGATTAATTAGAAAGAAAGATGGATTAGTTAGATAGAAAGAAAGAAAGTTTAGTTAGAAAGAAAGAAAGAAAGAAAGAAAGACAGAAAGAAAGATTAGTTAGAAAGAAAGAAAGAAAGAAAGAAAGAAAGAAAGAAAGACAGAAAGAAAGATTAGTTAGAAAGAAAGAAAGAAAGAAAGAAAGAAAGAAAGAAAGATTAGTTAGAAAGAAAGATGGATTAGTTAGATAGAAAGAAAGAAAGTTTAGTTAGAAAGAAAGAAAGAAAGAAAGAAAGAAAGAAAGAAAGAAAGAAAGAAAAAGATTAGTTAGAAAGAAAGAAAGACAGAAAGAAAGAAAGATTAGTTAGAAAGAAAGAAAGAAAGACAGAAAGAAAGAAAGATTAGTTAGAAAGAAAGAAAGAAAGAAAGAAAGAAAGATTAGTTAGAAAGAAAGAAAGAAAGAAAGAAAAAGATTAGTTAGAAAGAAAGAAAGAAAGAAAGAAAGAAAGAAAGAAAGAAAGAAAGAAAGAAAAAGATTAGTTAGAAAGAAAGAAAGAAAGACAGAAAGAAAGAAAGATTAGTTAGAAAGAAAGAAAGAAAGAAAGAAAGAAAGAAAGAAAGAAAGAAAAAGATTAGTAAGAAAGAAAGAAAGAAAGAAAGAAAGAAAAAAAGAGAAAGATTAGTTTCTCATTAGATTAGATTAGCTCATATAGTATATAGAACGGCAGTTTGGTTTAGTCTTCAAGGTATTTTGATTTGAATTTTCGTCGGTTTGAATTTTTTAGAACTCCCCAATGTAAGTCAATGGGAGTTTTTGAATGAGTTTTTTCGAGTTTTGATCGTCATTTTTAGGAAAACCGTAAGTCCGATCAGTCTGAAAAGATATAGCACACTTGGTCAGAACAGTTTGAGTGTCTGAGCCGAGTTTGGAGTATGTAGAGTGAAAGCTCTAGGAGGAGTTTGATATAGAAATTTTTAGTCTCAGAAGAATAATAATAATAATAATAACTAGATGCGAAAGTTCGTCGAGACAAACTTTAAGTTGGCTTGAGAAAGTTTGGACCGGAAAGTTTTTTGCTAGGCGGTTGTTATGATGTTATGGGTGGTCGCTATGGTGTTGCTAGGCGGTTGCTAAGGTATTCTGGGTGGTTGCTAGGCGGTTGCTAGGGTGTTTTGGGTGGTTGCTAGGGTCTTTTGTGTGGTTGCTAGGCGGTTGCTAGGTGGTTGCTAGGGTGTTCTGGGTGGTTGCTAGGATATTTTAGGTGGTTGCTAGGGTCTTTTGGGTGGTTGCTAGGCGGTTGCTAGGGTCTTTTGGGTGGTTGCTAGGCGGTTGCTAGGGTGTTTTGGGTGGTTGCTAGGCGGTTGCTAGGGTGTTATGGGTGGTTGCTATGGTGTTGCTAGGCGGTTGCTAAGGTATTTTGGTGGTTGCTAGGGTGTTCTGGGTGGTTGCTAGGCAGTTGCAAGGGTGTTATGGGTGGTTGCTATGGTGTTGCTAGGCGTTGCTAAGGTATTCTGGGTGGTTGCTAGGTGGTGGCTAGGGTGTTCTGGGTGGTTGCTAGGCTGTTTTGGGTGGTTGCTAGGGTCTTTTGGGTGGTTGCTAGGCGGTTGCTAGGGTGTTTTGGATGGTTGCTAGGATATTTTGGGTGGTTGCTAGGCGGTTGCTAGGGTCTTTTGGATGTTGCTAGGGTCTTTTGGGTGGTTGCTAGGCGGTTGCTAGGGTATTTTGGGTGGTTGCTAGGGTCTTTTGGGTGGTTGCTAGGGTGTTCTGGGTGGTTGCTAGGCGGTTGCTAGGGTCTTTTGGGTGGTTGCTAGGGGGTTGCTAGGGTGTTCTGGGTTGTTGCTAGGCTGTTTTGGGTGGTTGCTAGGATATTCTGGGTGGTTGCTAGGCGGTTGCTAGGATATTTCTGGTGGTTGCTAGGGTCTTTTGGGTGGTTGCTAGGCGGTTGCTAGGATATTTTGGGTGGTTGCTAGGGTCTTTTGGGTGGTTGCTAGGCGGTTGCTAGGGTCTTTTGGGTGGTTGCTAGGCGGTTGCTAGGGTGTTTTGGGTGGTTGCTAGGGTATTTTGGGTGGTTGCTACGGTGTTCTGGGTGGTTGCTAGGGTCTTTTGGGTGGTTGCTAGGCGGTTGCTAGGGTGTTCTGGGGGGTTGCTATGGTATTCAGGGCGGTTGATAGGGTATTCTGGGTGGTTGCTAGGCGGTTGCTAGGGCATTTTGGGTGGTTGCTAGGGTCTTTTGGGTAGTTGCTAGGCGGTTTCTAAGATATTTTCGGTGGTTGCTAGGGTCTTTTGGGTGGTTGCTAGGCGGTTGCTAGGGTATTTTGGGTGGTTGCTAGGGTGTTCTGGGTGGTTGCTAGGGTGTTCTGGGTGGTTGCTAGGCGGTTGTAGGGTGTTCTGGGTGGTTGCTAGGCGGTTGCTAGGATATTTTGGGTGGTTGCTAGGGTGTTCTGGGTGGTTGTTAGGCAGTTGCTAGGGTGTTCTGAGTGGTTGCTATGGTGTTGCTAGGCGGTTGCTAAGGTATTCTGGGTGGTTGCTAGGCGGTTGCTAGGGTGTTCTGGGTGGTTGCTATGGTGTTGCTAGGCGGTTGCTAAGGTATTCTGGGTGGTTGCTAGGCGGTTGCTAGGGTGTTCTGGGTGGTTGCTATGGTGTTGCTAGGCGGTTGCTAGGGTGTTCTGGGTTGTTGCTAGGCAGTTGCTAGGTGTTCTGGGTGGTTGCTAGGCAGTTGCTAGGGTGTTCTGGCTGTTTGCTAGGTGTTCTGGGTGGTTGCTAGGCAGTTGCTAGGTGTTCTGGGGGGTTGCTAGGCAGTTGCTAGGGTGTTCTGGGTGGTTGCTAGGGTATATTTGGTGGTTACTAGAGCATTTCTAGATGTTGCTAGGGTGTTCAAGATGGTTGCTAAGGTATTTTTGGTAGTTGCTATGGTGTTACTAGGTGGTTGGTAGTTGTCAAAGATGGTTACTATGGAGTTTTTATAGAGTTCTTAAAATCTTTAATAACGAGTGCCTTCAGTACGGCACTCGGCCTGCGGCCTCGTGCCTATGGCCGAATAGGCACAAGCATGGAGCAATATCGCAAGGCCACGAGTGTAATATTGCGTTAAAAAATACAAAAAAATGTAAAAAAAAATTTTTTTTGGTTTAGGGTGGTTGCTAGGGAGCTCTTAGTGGTTGCTAGGGTGCTGAAACTGGTTGCTATGGTGTGGCTATGAAGATTTTAGGCCATTACTTATTGGTTGCTTGATAATATAAATCCTCTGAGGGAGAGAGAGAGGGAGAGACGCAGGGCTGTCAGGCCCTTTGGAGTCTGTGTGTGTGAAAACGGCAGTTTGGATTCAAATGTTTTTAGAACTCCCCAATGTAAGTCAATGGGAGTTTTTCCGAGTTTTGATCGTCATTTTTAGGAAAACCGTAAGTCC
Source organism: Abramis brama (assembly GCF_963993115.1). Lineage (NCBI taxonomy): Eukaryota > Metazoa > Chordata > Actinopteri > Cypriniformes > Leuciscidae > Abramis > Abramis brama. Next base: position 10,116,723 of record NC_139972.1, read on the forward strand.
GATCAGTCTGAAAAGATATAGCAACGCGAGTCAGATCAGTTTGAGTGTCTGAGCCGAGTTTGGAGTATGTAGAGTTAAAGCTCTAGGAGGAGTTTCATATAGAAATTTTAGTCTCGGAATAATAATAATAACTAGAATGTACATTTCCTGAAGAAAATGTGAAGTGGTGCTTGCAGTGGCAAAACTCGCCACTCGGTTGCTAGAGTGTGGTACATGATTGCATACAAGCCAACAAACATGTCTGTACGATGTTCTGGTGCTGAGATATGGCTTATTCATGTTGTTCAGGTGGTTGCTAAGGTGTTGCTAGGGTATTCTGTGTGGTTGCTAGGGCTTTGCTAGGTGGTTGCTAGGGTGTTCTGGGTGGTTGCTATGGTGTTGCTAGGCGGTTGCTATGGTGTTGCTAGGCGGTTGCTAGGCAGTTGCTAGGGTGTTCTGGGTGGTTGCTATGAAGCTGCTAGGGTATTCTGGGTGGTTGCTATGGTGTTGCTAGGCGGTTGCTAGGGTATTCTGGGTGATTTCTAGGCAGTTGCTAGGGTTTTCTGGGTGGTTGCTATGGTGTTGCTAGGTGGTTGCTAGGGTATTCTGGGTGGTTGCTAGGGCGTTGCTAGGCAGTTGCTAGGGTGTTCTGGGTGGTTACTATGGTGTTGCTAGGCAGTTGCTAGGGTATTCTGGGTGGTTGCTAGGGTGTTGCTAGGGTAGTCTGGGTAGTTGCTAGGCGTATGCTAGGGTATTCTTGGTGGTTGCTAGGCAGTTGCTAGGGTGTTCTGGGTGGTTGCTATGGTGTTGCTAGGCGGTTGCTAGGGTGTTCTGGGTGGTTGCTAGGGCGTTGCTAGGCGGTTGCTAGGGTATTCTGGGTGGTTGCTATGGTGTTGCTAGGCGGTTGCTAGGGTATTCTGGGTGGTTGCCAGGGCGCTGCTATGTGGTTGCTAGGGTATTCTAGGTGGTTGCTATGGTGTTGCTAGGTGGTTGCTAGGGTATTCTGGGTGGTTGCTATGTTGTTGCTAGGTGGTTGCTAGGGTATTCTGGGTGGTTGCTATGGTGTTGCTAGGCAGTTGCTAGGGTATTCTGGGTGGTTGCTATGGTGTTGCTAGGGTGTTCTGGGTGGTTGCTATGGTGTTGCTAGGCAGTTGCTATGGTATTCTGGGTGGATGCTAGGGCATTGCTAGGGTGTTCTGGGTGGTTGCTAGGCAGTTGCTAGGTGTTCTGGGTGGTTGCTAGGCAGTTGCTAGGGTGTTCTGGGTGGTTGCTAGGCGGTTGCTATGCAGTTGCTAGGGTGTTCTGGGTTGTTGTCAGGTGGTTGCTAGGGTGTTCTAGTTGGTTGCTATGGTGTTGCTAGGCAGTTGCTAATGTGTTCCTGGTGGGGTCTAGGGCGTTGCCTAGGTAGTTGCTAGGTGTTCTGGGTGGTTACTACAGCGTTTCTTGATGTTGCTATGGTGTTCAGGGTGGTTGCTAAGGTATTTTTGGTAGTTGCTATGGTGTTACTAGGTGGTTGGTAGTTGACAAAGATGGTTACTATGGAGTTTTTAGAGAGTTCTTAAAATCTTTAATAACGAGTGCCTTCAGTACAGCACTCGGCCTGCGGCCTCGTGCCTATGGCCGAATAGGCACAAGCATGGAGCGATATCGCAAGGCCACGAGAGTAAAATTGCTTTAAAAAATAAAAAAAAATTAAAAAAATGTTTTTTTTTTGTTTAGGGTGGTTGCTAGGGAGCTCTTAGTGGTTGCTAGGGTGCTGAAACTGGTTGCTAGGGTGTGGTTATGAAGATTTTAGGCCATTACTTATTGGTTGCTTGATAATATAAATCCTCTGAGGGAGAGAGAGAGGGAGAGACGCAGGGGTGTCAGGCCCTTTGGAGTCTGTGTGTGTGAAAACGTCGGTTGGGATTCAAATATTTTTAGAATGCCCAATGTTAAGTCAATGGGACTTTTTTGGCCGCTTTTTCGTCCGCTGTGCGAACATCGTACACCCGATCGCTTAGAAAAGTCATAGCACACCTCTCCTCAATGAGCCGCTCGATTTGACACCTCACTCAGGGGTCTGTGACAAACGGTGCGGGGCGCATTACGCGCCAAACTTTTGTCCAGAATAATAAAAAGAATAATAATAAGTATGAGCAATAACAATAGTGATGCTTTCAAAAAAGCACCACTAACTAGAATGTACATTTCCTGAAGAAAATGTGAAGTGGTGCTTGCAGTGGCAAAACTCGCCACTCGGTTGCTAGGGTGTTGTACATGATTGCATACGAGCCAACAACCATGTCTGTATGATGTTGTGGAGCTGAAATATGGCTTCTATATGTTGCAATATGGTTGCTAGGTGGCTCTAAATGGTTGCTAGGGTGTGAATACACAGTTACCATGGTGATATTTACAGACTGTTTTACAACCGAAACTAATGAGCCAACCCCCATCTCTATATGATGTTCTGATGCAGAGATATACGTTTTGCTAAACGGTTGCTAGGGTACTCTATTTGGTTGCTAGTGAGTGGCTTGTCAGCTGCCAATGATGAAACTCCAAAGGCTTCTTGTCACTATGAATGATATAAACCAACTCCCATGCCTCTGCGACATTCAGAATGGAAGATATGCCTCTTTGGATTTTGGTTGCTAGGGTACTCTGTTTGGTTGCTATGGAGTTACTTGGCAGCTGCCAATGATGCAATTCCAAAGGCTTCTTGTCACTATGAATGATATAAACCAACTTCCATGCCTCTGTGACATTCAGAATGGAAGATATCCCTCTTTGGATGTTAGTTGCTAGGGTACTCTGTTTGGTTGCTAGGGAGTGGCTTGGCAGCTGCCAATCATGAAACTCCAAAGGCTGCTTGTCAGTATGAATGATATAAACCAACTCCCATGTCTCTGTGACATTCAGAATGGAAGATATGCCTCTTTGGATTTTGGTTGCTAGGGTACTCTGTTTGGTTGCTAGGGAGTGGCTTGTCATCTGCCAATGATGAAATTCCAAAGGCTTCTTGTCAGTATGAATGATATAATCCAACTCCCATGCCTCTGTGACATTCAGAATGGAAGATATGCCTCTTTGGATTTTGGTTGCTATGGTACTCTGTTTGGTTGCTATGGAGTTACTTGGCAGCTGCCAATGATGCAATTCCAAAGGCTTCTTGTCACTATGAATGATATAAACCAACTCCCATGCCTCTGTGACATTCAGAATGGAAGATATCCCTCTTTGGATTTTGGTTGCTAGGGTACTCTGTTTGGTTGCTAGGGAGTGTCTTGGCAGCTGCCAATCATGAAACTCAAAGGCTGCTTGTCAGTATGAATGATATAAACCAACTCCCATGCCTCTGCGACATTCAGAATGGAAGATATCCGTCTTTGGATTTTGGTTGCTAGGGTACTCTGTTTGGTTGCTAGGGAGTGGCTTGGCAGCTGCCAATCATGAAACTCCAAAGGCTTCTTGTCACTACGAATGATATAAACCAACTCCCATGCCTCTGCATTATTCAGAATGGGAGATATCCTTCTTTGGATTTTGGTTGCTAGGGTACTCTGTTTGGTTGCTATGGAGTGGCTTGGCAGCTGCCATTTATGAAACTGCAAAGGCTTCTTGTCACTATGAATGATATAAACCAACTCCCATTTATCTGTGACATTCAGAATGGAAGATATCCCTCTTTGAATTTTGGTTGCTAGGGTACTCTGTTTGGTTGCTGGGGAGTGGCTTGTCAGCTGCCAATCATGAAACTCCAAAGGCTTCTTGTCACTATGAATGATATAAACCAACTCCCATGCCTCTGTGACATTCAGAATGGAAGATATCCCTCTTTGTATTTTGGTTGCTAAGGTGCTCGACAATGGTTGCTAGGGCGGGGCTTGGAAGTGTTGAGGTGATTCATGATTGGCTGTTTGCTGCCCCGAGTCAAATGAGACCACCCCCACGTTTCTATGACAATTCAGTCTGGAGATATCTCTTTGAACTCTTTCAATGGAAGTCTATGGAACTTGTTGCTAAGGGGCTCTAAATGGTTGCTAGGGCGTGGCTTGATAGCTTCACAATGATCCTGAGAGACTGATTGGTCGTCTGAGTAAAATGAGGCCTCCCCCTTGTCTCTATGACACTGTGATCCAGAGCTACGTTCAATACAAAGTCCCTATGCAATTTACCATAGTAGGAAAAGCATGTGTGTTTCATGGGCCGTTCCTTCCCCATAGTAAGTCAATGGGGCAACTTTGGGCATCTCCTGCCCCCCAGGGGTGCAACTTTTACCCCATTGTGAGGTATGTTCTTACAGAGCCTGTTAGCCTCTTCAAATGTGGCAAATCACACGTTTCTGCGAAATCCTCGCTCAGAGCTACGTGTGGTCAAAGTTCGTCTCAATGTTAAGTCAATGGGACTTTTTTGGCCGCTTTTTCGCCCCTGGGGCGAACACCGCACCCCCGATCGCTTATAAAAGTCATAGCACACCTCTCCTTAATGAGCCGGTCGATTTGACACCTCACTCAGGGGTCTGTGACAAACGGTGCGGGGCGAGTTACGCGCCAAACTTTTGTCCAGAATAATAAAAAGAATAATAATAAGTATGAGCAATAACAATAGTGATGCCTTGCTTTCAGCAAGCACCACTAACTAGAATGTACATTTCCTGAAGAAAATGTGAAGTGGTGCTTGCAGTGGCAAAACTCGCCACTCGGTTGCTAGGGTGTTATACATGATTGCATACGAGCCAACAACCATGTCTGTACGATGTTCTGGTGCTGAGATATGGCTTATTCATGTTGTTCTGGGTGGTTGCTATGGTGTTCTGGGTGGTTGCTATGGTGTTGCTAGGCGTTTGCTTGGGTATTCTGGGTGGTTGCTAGGCGGTTGCTAGGCAGTTGCTAGGGTATTCTGGGTGGTTGCTAGGGTATTCTTAGTGGTTGCTAGGCAGTTGCTAGGCGGTTGCTAGGGTGTTCTGGGTGGTTGCTATGGTGTTGCTAGGCGGTTGCTAGGGTATTCTGGGTAGTTGCTAGGGCGTTGCTAGGCAGTTGCTAGGGTATTCTGGGTGGTTGCTATGGTGTTGCTAGGGTATTCTGGATGGTTGCTAGGGCGTTGCTAGGCAGTTGCTAGGGTATTCTGGGTGGTTGCTATGATGTTGCTAGGTGGTTGCTAGGGTATTCTGGATGGTTGCTAGGGCATTGCTAGGCAGTTGCTAGGGTGTTCTGGGTGGTTGTTATGGTGTTGCTAGGCGGTTGCTAGGGTATTCTGGGTGGTTGCTATTGTGTTGCTAGGCGGTTGCTAGGGTATTCTGGGTGGTTGCTAGGGTATTCTTAGTGGTTGCTAGGCAGTTGCTAGGCGGTTGCTAGGGTGTTCTGGGTGGTTGCTATGGTGTTGCTAGGCGGTTGCTAGGGTATTCTGGGTGGTTGCTAGGGCGTTGCTAGGGTATTCTGGGTGGTTGCTATGGTGTTGCTAGGGTATTCTGGATGGTTGCTAGGGCGTTGCTAGGCAGTTGCTAGGGTATTCTGGATGGTTGCTAGGGCGTTGCTAGGCAGTTGCTAGGGTGTTCTGGGTGGTTGCTATGGGGTTGCTAGGCAGTTGCTATGGTATTCTGGGTGGATGCTAGGGCGTTGCTAGGCAGTTGCTAGGGTGTTCTACGTGGTTGCTAGGTGTTCTGGGTGGTTGCTAGGCAGTTGCTAGGTGTTCTGGGTGGTTGCTAGGCAGTTGCTAGGTGTTGTGGGTGGTTGCTAGGCAGTTGCTAGGGTGTTCTGGGTGGTTGCTAGAGTTTTTTGGTGGTTACTAGAGCATTTCTAGACGTTGCTAGGGTGTTCAGGGTGGTTGCTAAGGTATTTTTGTTAGTTGCTATGGTGTTACTAGGTGGTTGGTAGTTGTCAAATATGGTTACTATGGAGTTTTTATAGAGTTCTTAAAATCTTTAATAACGAGTGCCTTCAGTACGGCACTCGGCCTGCGGCCTCGTGCCTATGGCCGAATAGGCTCAAGCATGGAGCGATATCGCAATGCCATGAGAGTAAAATTGCTTTAAAAAATAAAAAAAAATTAAAAAATATTTTTTTTTTGTTTTAGGGTGGTTGCTAGGGAGCTCTTAGTGGTTGCTAGGGTGCTGTAACTGGTTGCTAGGGTGTGGCTATGAAGATTTTAGGCCATTACTTATTGGCTGCTTGATAATATAAATCCTCTGAGGGAGAGAGAGAGGGAGAGACGCAGGGGTGTCAGGCCCTTTGGAGTGGTGTGTGTGTGAAAACGTCGGTTGGGATTCAAATATTTTTAGAACTCCCAATGTAAAGTCAATGGGACTTTTTTGGCCGCTTTTTCGTCCGCTGTGCGAACATCGTACACCCGATCGCTTAGAAAAGTCATACCACACCTCTCCTCAATGAGCCGGTCGATTTGACACCTCACTCAGGGGTCTGAGACAAACGGTGCGGGGCGAGTTACGCGCCAAACTTTGTCCAGAATAATAATAAGAATAATAATAATAAGTATGCAAGAGAACAATAGTGATGCCTTGCTTTCAGCAAGCACCACTAATAATAATAAGTTTAAATAGGATTTCAATATGTTGGCTTTCTCAAGCCAACTTAATAATAAGTTTAAATAGGATTTCAGTAAATTGGCTCTCCAAGCCAACTTAACTAGATTAAAAAGTTCGTCGAGACAAACTTTAAGTTGGCTTGAGAAAGCCGGACCAGAAAGTTTGAAGAAGTTTAAAGTTTAAATTAGTTTTAAGTTTAAATTAGTCTAAAGTTGAAATTAGTTTGAAGTTTAAAGAAGTGTAAAGTAGTTTTTGAAGTTTAAAGTAGTTTGAAGTTTAAAGTAGTTTAAAGTTTAAATTAGTTTGAAGTAGATCGATAGATGAGTTTGTTAGTTTAAATTTTACACACAGACACGCTCACTAACTCTCTCTCTCACACACGCACACACACACACTTATGCACATACACCCACACTCATGCACACACTCACTCACTCACACACACACACTCACGGACATACACTCACACATGCACACAGACACACAGACATGCTCACTAACTCACTCACATACACACACACACACACACTAACTCACACACACTCTCTCTCTCTCACACACATACACACACGCACATACACTCATAAATGCACACACTCACACACACACACACTAACTCGCTCTCACACACACACAGACACGCTCATTAACTCACATACACTCACACACATAGACACATACACTCACACACACACACACACTCTCTTTCTCTCTCTCTCTCTCTCGCTCTCTCTCTCTCTCTCTCTCTCTCACACACTCTCACACGGACATACACTCACACACGCACACACCCACCCACACACACACACACACACACAGACATGCTCACTAACTCACACACACACACTCACTAACTCACACACACTCTCTCTCACACACATACACACTTACGCACATACACACACACTCACACATAGACACACACGCTCTCTCTCTCACACACACACACACACACACACACACACACACACACACACACACACACACACACACACACGTTTTGAGTTTAGAGTTCATTAGTTTAAATGAGTCTCAATGGCTCATATAGTATATAGAACGGCAGTTTGGTTTAGTCTTCAAGGTGTTTAGATTTAAATTTTCGACATACACACACACACACAAGCACGCACGCACAGACTCTCACTCTCTCTCACACACACACACTATCTCTCTCACACACACACTCACTAACTCACTCACACACACACACACAGACAAGCTCATTAACTCACACACACACACACACACACACACACACACTCACGCACATAGACACACACTCTCTCTCACACACACACACACACTCAGAGTTTATATGAGTTTAGAGTTTATAAGTGTACAAGTTTTTGAGTTAAGAGTTTATAAGTTTAAATGAGTGTGTACGAGTTTTTGTTCACACACACACACACACACACACTCACACATAGACACACACGCTCGCTCTCTCTCTCACACACACACACACACACGTTTTGAGTTTAGAGTTCATTAGTTTAAAATGAGTCTCAATGGCTCATATAGTATATAGAACGGCAGTTTGGTTTAGTCTTCAAGGTGTTTAGATTTAAATTTTCGACATACACACACACACAAGCACGCACGCACAGACTCTCACTCTCTCTCACACACACACACTATCTCTCTCACACACACACACTCACTAACTCACTCACACACACACAGACAAGCTCATTAACACACACACACACACACACACACACACACACACTCACGCACATAGACACACACTCTCTCTCACACACACACACACTCAGAGTTTATATGAGTTTAGAGTTTATAAGTGTACAAGTTTTTGAGTTAAGAGTTTATAAGTTTAAATGAGTGTGTACGAGTTTTTGAGTTTACACACACACACACACACACACACACACTCACACATAGACACACACGCTCTCTCTCTCTCTCTCACACACACACACACGTTTTGAGTTTAGAGTTCATTAGTTTAAATGAGTCTCAATGGCTCATATAGTATATAGAACGGCAGTTTGGTTTAGTCTTCAAGGTGTTTAGATTTAAATTTTCGACATACACACACACACAAGCACGCACGCACAGACTCTCACTCTCTCTCACACACACACACTATCTCTCTCACACACACACTCACTAACCAACTCACACACACACACACAGACAAGCTCATTAACACACACACACACAGACACACTCACGCACATACACACACACACATAGACACACACACTCTCTCTCACACACACACACACACACACACTAACTAACTCACACACAGACACACACACCCTCACTAACTCACACACACACACACACCCTCACTAACACACACACACACACACACACACACAGACATGCTCACTGTCTCACACACACACACACACACACACATTAACTCGCTCTCACACATACACAGACACGCTCACACACATAGACACACACACTCTCTCACACACACACACACGCACACACTCTCACTAACTCTCACTCACACACACACACACACACACACACACTCACACATAGACACACACACTCTCTCTCACACACACACACACACACACACACACTCACTCACGCACATACACTCACTCACACACAGACACACACACTCTCACTAACTCACACACACACACACACACACACACACAGACATGCTCACTGTCTCACACACACACACACACACACACACTAACTCGCTCTCACACAAACACAGACACGCTCACACACATAGACACACACACTCTCTCACACACACACGCGCACACACCCTCGCTAACTCTCTCTCACACACACACACACACACACACACACACACACACTCACGCACATACACTCACTCACGGACATACACTCACACATGCACACACACACACACACACACACACACACGGACATACACTCACACACGCACACACACACACACACACACACTCTCTCTCTCTCACACACATACACACGCACATACACACACACACTAACTCGCTCTCACACATACACAGACACGCTCACACACAGACACACACACACTCTCTCTCACACACTCACTCAGACACACACACACACACACACACACACACACTCAGAGTTTATGAGTTTAGAGTTTATAAATGTATAGATTGATGAGTTTATAAGTGTACGAGTTTTTGAGTTTAGAGTTTATAAGTTTAAATGAGTTTAAGAGTTCAGAGTTTATTAATTTATGAGTTTAAGAGTTCATAAGTCTATGAATTCATGAGTTTATAAGTTAATTAGTTTATAAGTGTATGAGTTTAGAGTTCATTAGTTTAAATTAAATGGGTGAGAGTTATGCTATAAGTTATGTATGTTAGTTTAAAGTTTAACTTAGCTTGAAGTTTAAATTAGTTTAAAATAGTTTGAAGTTTAAATTAGTTTAAAATAGTTTGAAGTTTAAAGTTGTTTAAAGCTTAAAGTAGTTCAAAGTTTGAAGTAGTTTAAAAGAACTTCTTTAAAAGAAGAAGAAAGTTGCTAGAATGAAAGAAAGAAAGATTAGTTAGAAAGAAAGATAGATTAATTAGAAAGAAAGATGGATTAGTTAGATAGAAAGAAAGAAAGTTTAGTTAGAAAGAAAGAAAGAAAGAAAGAAAGAAAGAAAGAAAGAAAGAAAGAAAGAAAAAGATTAGTTAGAAAGAAAGAAAGAAAGAAAGAAAGAAAGAAAGAAAAAGATTAGTAAGAAAGAAAGAAAGAAAGAAAGAAAGAAAGAAAGAAAGAAAGAAAGCTAGAAAGAAAGAAAGAAAGAAAGAAAGAAAGAAAGAAAGAAAAAGATTAGTTAGAAAGAAAGAAAGAAAGAAAGAAAGAAAGAAAAAGATTAGTTAGAAAGAAAGAAAGAAAGAAAGAAAGAAAGAAAGAAAGAGATTAGTTAGAAAGAAAGAAAGAAAGAAAGAAAAAGATTAGTTAGAAAGAAAGAAAAAGATTAGTAAGAAAAAAAGAAAGAAAGATTAGTTAGAAAGAAAGAAAGAAAGAAAGAAAGAGAAAGAAAGAAAGAAAAAAAGAGAAAGATTAGTTTCTCATTAGATTAGATTAGCTCATATAGTATATAGAACGGCAGTTTGGTTTAGTCTTCAAGGTATTTTGATTTGAATTTTCGTCGGTTTGAATTTTTTAGAACTCCCCAATGTAAGTCAATGGGAGTTTTTGAATGAGTTTTTTCGAGTTTTGATCGTCATTTTTAGGAAAACCGTAAGT
>NC_139972.1:10129930-10142430 GCF_963993115.1 Abramis brama
ACACACACACACACACACACACACACACACACTAACTAACTCACACACAGACACACACACCCTCACTAACTCACACACACACACCCTCACTAACACACACACACACACACACACATACATGCTCACTGTCTCACACACACACACACACACACACACACATTAACTCGCTCTCACACATACACAGACACGCTCACACACATAGACACACACACTCTCTCACACACACACACATGCACACACTCTCACTAACTCTCTCACACACACACACACATACACACACATAGACACACACACTCTCTCTCACACACACATACACACACACACACACTAACTAACTCACACACACACACACACACACACACTCACTCACGCACATACACTCACTCACACACAGACACACACACTCTCACTAACTCACACACACACACACCCTCACTAACACACACACACACACACACAGACATGCTCACTGTCTCACACACACACACACTAACTCGCTCTCACACAAACACAGTCACGCTCACACACATAGACACACACACTCTCTCACACACACACGCGCACACACCCTCGCTAACTCTCTCTCACACACACACACACACACACACACTCACGCACATACACTCACTCACGGACATACACTCACACATGCACACACACACACACACACACACACACACACACGGACATACACTCACACACGCACACACACACACACACTCTCTCTCTCTCACACACATACACACACACACTAACTCGCTCTCACACATACACAGACACGCTCACACACAGACACACACACACTCTCTCTCACACACTCACTCAGACACACACACACACACACTCAGAGTTTATGAGTTTAGAGTTTATAAATGTATAGATTGATGAGTTTATAAGTGTACGAGTTTTTGAGTTTAGAGTTTATAAGTTTAAATGAGTTTAGAGTTTATAAGTTTAAATGAGTTTAAGAGTTCAGAGTTTATTAATTTATGAGTTTAAGAGTTCATAAGTCTATGAATTCATGAGTTTATAAGTTAATTAGTTTATAAGTGTATGAGTTTAGAGTTCATTAGTTTAAATTAAATGGGTGAGAGTTATGTTATAAGTTATGTATGTTAGTTTAAAGTTTAACTTAGCTTGAAGTTTAAATTAGTTTAAAATAATTTGAAGTTTAAATTAGTTTAAAATAGTTTGAAGTTTAAAGTTGTTTAAAGCTTAAAGTAGTTCAAAGTTTGAAGTAGTTTAAAAGAACTTCTTTAAAAGAAGAAGAAAGTTGCTAGAAAGAAAGAAAGAAAGATTAGTTAGAAAGAAAGATAGATTAATTAGAAAGAAAGATGGATTAGTTAGATAGAAAGAAAGAAAGTTTAGTTAGAAAGAAAGAAAGAAAGAAAGAAAGACAGAAAGAAAGATTAGTTAGAAAGAAAGAAAGAAAGAAAGAAAGAAAGAAAGAAAGACAGAAAGAAAGATTAGTTAGAAAGAAAGAAAGAAAGAAAGAAAGAAAGAAAGAAAGATTAGTTAGAAAGAAAGATGGATTAGTTAGATAGAAAGAAAGAAAGTTTAGTTAGAAAGAAAGAAAGAAAGAAAGAAAGAAAGAAAGAAAGAAAGAAAGAAAAAGATTAGTTAGAAAGAAAGAAAGACAGAAAGAAAGAAAGATTAGTTAGAAAGAAAGAAAGAAAGACAGAAAGAAAGAAAGATTAGTTAGAAAGAAAGAAAGAAAGAAAGAAAGAAAGATTAGTTAGAAAGAAAGAAAGAAAGAAAGAAAAAGATTAGTTAGAAAGAAAGAAAGAAAGAAAGAAAGAAAGAAAGAAAGAAAGAAAAAGATTAGTTAGAAAGAAAGAAAGAAAGACAGAAAGAAAGAAAGATTAGTTAGAAAGAAAGAAAGAAAGAAAGAAAGAAAGAAAGAAAGAAAGAAAAAGATTAGTAAGAAAGAAAGAAAGAAAGAAAGAAAGAAAAAAAGAGAAAGATTAGTTTCTCATTAGATTAGATTAGCTCATATAGTATATAGAACGGCAGTTTGGTTTAGTCTTCAAGGTATTTTGATTTGAATTTTCGTCGGTTTGAATTTTTTAGAACTCCCCAATGTAAGTCAATGGGAGTTTTTGAATGAGTTTTTTCGAGTTTTGATCGTCATTTTTAGGAAAACCGTAAGTCCGATCAGTCTGAAAAGATATAGCACACTTGGTCAGAACAGTTTGAGTGTCTGAGCCGAGTTTGGAGTATGTAGAGTGAAAGCTCTAGGAGGAGTTTGATATAGAAATTTTTAGTCTCAGAAGAATAATAATAATAATAATAATAATAAGTTTAAATAGGATTTCAGTAAATTGGCTCTCCAAGCCAACTTAACTAGATTAAAAAGTTCGTCAAGACAAACTTTAAGTTGGCTTGAGAAAGCCGGACCAGAAAGTTTGAAGAAGTTTGAAGTTTAAATTAGTTTGAAGTTTAAATTAGTTTGAAGTTTAAAGTAGTTTGAAGTTTAAAGTTTTTTAAAGTAGTTTAAATTAGTTTAAATTAGTTTGAAGTTTAAAGTATTTTAAAGTATTTAACACACACACACACACTCTCTCTCTCTCTCACACACAGACACACTCACGCACATACACTCACATGCACACACTCACACACACACACTAACTCGCTCTCACACATACACAGACACGCTCACACACAGACACACACACACACACACACTCTCTCTCTCTCTCTCTCACACACACACATAGACACACACACACACACACACGGACATACACTCACACACGCACACACACACACACACACACACTCTCTCTCTCTCACACACACATACACACGCACATACACACACACACTAACTCGCTCTCACACATACACAGACACGCTCACACACAGACACACACACACTCTCTCTCACACACTCACTCAGACACACACACACACACACACACACACTCAGAGTTTATGAGTTTAGAGTTTATAAATGTATAGATTGATGAGTTTATAAGTGTACGAGTTTTTGAGTTTAGAGTTTATAAGTTTAAATGAGTTTAGAGTTTATAAGTTTAAATGAGTTTAAGAGTTCAGAGTTTATTAATTTATGAGTTTAAGAGTTCATAAGTCTATGAATTCATGAGTTTATAAGTTAATTAGTTTATAAGTGTATGAGTTTAGAGTTCATTAGTTTAAATTAAATGGGTGAGAGTTATGTTATAAGTTATGTATGTTAGTTTAAAGCTTAAAGTAGTTCAAAGTTTGAAGTAGTTTAAAAGAACTTCTTTAAAAGAAGAAGAAAGTTGCTAGAAAGAAAGTAAGAAAGATTAGTTAGAAAGAAAGATAGATTAATTAGAAAGAAAGATGGATTAGTTAGATAGAAAGAAAGAAAGTTTAGTTAGAAAGAAAGAAAGAAAGAAAGAAAAAGATTAGTTAGAAAGAAAGAAAGACAGAAAGAAAGAAAGATTAGTTAGAAAGAAAGAAAGAAAGAAAGACAGAAAGAAAAAGATTAGTTAGAAAGAAAGAAAGAAAGAAAGATTAGTTAGAAAGAAAGAAAGAAAGAAAGAAAGAAAGAAAGAAAGAAAAAGATTAGTTAGAAAGAAAGAAAGAAAGAAAGAAAGAAAGAAAGAAAAAGATTAGTTAGAAAGAAAGAAAGACAGAAAGAAAGAAAGATTAGTTAGAAAGAAAGAAAGAAAGAAAGAAAGAAAGATTAGTTAGAAAGAAAGAGAAAGAAAGAAAGAAAGAAAGAAAGAAAGAAAGAAAGAAAGAAAAAAAGAGAAAGATTAGTTTCTCAGATTAGATTAGCTCATATAGTATATAGAACGGCAGTTTGGTTTAGTCTTCAAGGTATTTTGATTTGAATTTTCGTCGGTTTGAATTTTTTAGAACTCCCCAATGTAAGTCAATGGGAGTTTTTGAATGAGTTTTTTCGAGTTTTGATCGTCATTTTTAGGAAAACCGTAAGTCCGATCAGTCTGAAAAGATATAGCACACTTGGTCAGAACAGTTTGAGTGTCTGAGCCGAGTTTGGAGTATGTAGAGTGAAAGCTCTAGGAGGAGTTTGATATAGAAATTTTTAGTCTCAGAAGAATAATAATAATAATAATAACTAGATGCGAAAGTTCGTCGAGACAAACTTTAAGTTGGCTTGAGAAAGTTTGGACCAGAAAGTTTTTTGCTAGGCGGTTGCTAGGGTATTCTGAGTGGTTGCTAGGCGGTTGCTAGGATATTTCTGGTGGTTGCTAGGGTGTTTTGGGTGGTTGCTAGGCGGTTGCTAGGGTGTTTTGGGTGGTTGCTAGGGTGTTCTGGGTGGTTGCTAGGCGGTTGCTAGGGTATTTTGGGTGGTTGCTAGGGTCTTTTGGGTAGTTGCTAGGCGGTTTTTAAGATATTTTCGGTGGTTGCTAGGGTCTTTTGGGTGGTTGCTAGGCGGTTGCTAGGGTATTTTGGGTGGTTGCTAGGGTGTTCTGGGTGGTTGCTAGGCGGTTGCTAGGGTGTTCTGGGTGGTTACTAGGGTGTTCTGGGTGGTTGCTAGGCGGTTGCTAGGATATTTTGGGTGGTTGCTAGGGTCTTTTGGGTGGTTGATAGGCGGTTGCTAGGGTATTTTAGGTGGTTGCTAGGGTATTTTAGGTGGTTGATAGGGTATTCTGGGTGGTTGCTAGGCGGTTGCTAGGGCATTTTGGGTGGTTGCTAGGGTCTTTTGGGTAGTTGCTAGGCGGTTTCTAAGATATTTTCGGTGGTTGCTAGGGTCTTTTGGGTGGTTGCTAGGCGGTTGCTAGGGTATTTTGGGTGGTTGCTAGGGTGTTCTGGGTGGTTGCTAGGCGGTTGTAGGGTGTTCTGGGTGGTTGCTAGGCGGTTGCTAGGATATTTTGGGTGGTTGCTAGGGTGTTCTGGGTGGTTGTTAGGCAGTTGCTAGGGTGTTCTGAGTGGTTGCTATGGTGTTGCTAGGCGGTTGCTAAGGTATTCTGGGTGGTTGCTATGGTGTTGCTAGGCGGTTGCTAAGGTAGTCTGGGTGGTTGCTAGGCGGTTGCTAGGGTGTTCTGGGTGGTTGCTATGGTGTTGCTAGGCGGTTGCTAGGGTGTTCTGGGTTGTTGCTAGGCAGTTGCTAGGTGTTCTGGGTGGTTGCTAGGCAGTTGCTAGGGTGTTCTGGCTGTTTGCTAGGTGTTCTGGGTGGTTGCTAGGCAGTTGCTAGGTGTTCTGGGGGGTTGCTAGGCAGTTGCTAGGGTGTTCTGGGTGGTTGCTAGGGTATATTTGGTGGTTACTAGAGCATTTCTAGATGTTGCTAGGGTGTTCAAGATGGTTGCTAAGGTATTTTTGGTAGTTGCTATGGTGTTACTAGGTGGTTGGTAGTTGTCAAAGATGGTTACTATGGAGTTTTTATAGAGTTCTTAAAATCTTTAATAACGAGTGCCTTCAGTACGGCACTCGGCCTGCGGCCTCGTGCCTATGGCCGAATAGGCACAAGCATGGAGCAATATCGCAAGGCCACGAGTGTAATATTGCGTTAAAAAATACAAAAAAATGTAAAAAAAAAAATTTTTTGGTTTAGGGTGGTTGCTAGGGAGCTCTTAGTGGTTGCTAGGGTGCTGAAACTGGTTGCTATGGTGTGGCTATGGAGATTTTAGGCCATTACTTATTGGTTGCTTGATAATATAAATCCTCTGAGGGAGAGAGAGAGGGAGAGACGCAGGGCTGTCAGGCCCTTTGGAGTCTGTGTGTGTGAAAACGGCAGTTTGGATTCAAATGTTTTTAGAACTCCCCAATGTAAGTCAATGGGAGTTTTTCCGAGTTTTGATCGTCATTTTTAGGAAAACCGTAAGTCCGATCAGTCTGAAAAGATATAGCAACGCGAGTCAGATCAGTTTGAGTGTCTGAGCCGAGTTTGGAGTATGTAGAGTTAAAGCTCTAGGAGGAGTTTCATATAGAAATTTTAGTCTCGGAATAATAATAATAACTAGATGCGAAAGTTCGTCGAGACAAACTTTAAGTTGGCTTGAGAAAAGTTTGGAGCAGAACGTTTTTTGCTAGGCAGTTGCTAGGATGTTATGGGTGGTTGCTATGGTGTTGCTATGGTATTTTGGGCGGTTTCTAGGGTGTTCTGGGTGGTTGCTAGGGTATTTTGGGTGGTTGCTAGGGTATTCTGGGTGGTTGCTAGGCGGTTGCTAGGGTTTTCTGGTTGGTTGCTAGGCTGTTTTGGGTGGTTGCTAGGGTATTCTGGGTGGTTGCTAGGCGGTTGCTAGGATATTTCTGATGGTTGCTAGGGTCTTTTGGGTGGTTGCTAGGCGGTTGCTAGGATATTTTAGGTGGTTGCTAGGGTCTTTTGGGTGGTTGCTAGGTGGTTGCTAGGGTCTTTTGGGTGGTTGCTAGGTGGTTGCTAGGATGTTTTGGGTGGTTGCTAGGGTCTTTTGGGTGGTTGCTAGGCGGTTGCTAGGGTGGTTTGGGTGGTTGCTAGGATATTTTGGGTGGTTGCTAGGGTCTTTTGGGTGGTTGCTAGGCGGTTGCTAGGGTGTTTTGGGTGGTTGCTAGGGTCTTTTGGGTGGTTGCTAGGGTATTTTGGGTGGTTGCTAGGGTGTTCTCGGTGGTTGCTAGGGTCTTTTGGGTGGTTGCTAGGCGTTGCTAGGGTGTTTTGGGTGGTTGCTAGGGTCTTTTGGGTGGTTGCTAGGGTGTTCTGGGTGGTTGCTAGGGTGTTCTGGGTGGTTGCTAGGGTCTTTTGGGTAGTTGCTAGGCAGTTGCTAGGATATTTTGGGTAGTTGCTAGGGTCTTTTGGATGGTTGCTAGGCAGTTGCTAGGATATTTCGGTGGTTGCTAGGGTCTTTTGGGTGGTTGCTAGGCGGTTGCTAGGGTATTTTGGGTGGTTGCTAGGGTCTTTTGGGTGGTTGCTAGGCGGTTGCTAGGGTCTTTTGGGTGGTTGCTAGGGTGGTTGCTAGGTGGTTGCTAGGGTGTTATGGGTGGTTGCTAGGCGTTGCTAGGGTGTTTTGGGTGGTTGCTAGGGTCTTTTGGGTGGTTGCTAGGGTGTTCTGGGTGGTTGCTAGGGTGTTCTGGGTGGTTGCTAGGGTCTTTTGGGTAGTTGCTAGGCAGTTGCTAGGATATTTTGGGTAGTTGCTAGGGTCTTTTGGATGGTTGCTAGGCAGTTGCTAGGATATTTCGGTGGTTGCTAGGGTCTTTTGGGTGGTTGCTAGGCGGTTGCTAGGGTATTTTGGGTGGTTGCTAGGGTCTTTTGGGTGGTTGCTAGGCGGTTGCTAGGGTCTTTTGGGTGGTTGCTAGGGTGGTTGCTAGGTGGTTGCTAGGGTGTTATGGGTGGTTGCTAGGCTGTTCTGGGTGGTTGCTAGGCGGTTGCTAAGGTATTCAGGGCGGTTGATATGGTGTTACTAGGTGGCTGGTAGTTGTCACAGATGGTTACTATGGAGTTTTTATAGAGTTCTTAGCATGATCTTGGCATGATTTAACACTTAACTAATCACTACTAGCATGTAGCTATTCACTGCTAGCATGTGTAGTATGTTGGAAGTGCTGTTTGCTAGCATGAGTCAAAAGAGCCAAACCTCATCTCTATACGATGTTCTGATACAGAGATATAGGTCTTACAAAACGGTTGCTAGGGTACTCGAGTTTGGTTGCTATGGAGTTGCTTGGGAGCTGGAAGATTTAAACTTAAGAAGTTTATAGTGGTTTGAAGTTTACAGTAGTTTACAGTAGTTTGAAGTTTGACAGATAGATAAATAAGTTAGATAAACACACACACACACACACACACACACTCTAACTCGCTCACACACTCACTCATAAACTCAGTGTGTGTGTCTGAGTTTAGAGTTTATAAGTGTATAAATTGATGAGTTTATAAGTGTATGAGTTCTTGAGTTTTGAGTTTATAAGTTTAAATCAGTTTAGAGTTTATAAGTTTAAATGAGATTAAGAGTTCAGAGTTTATTAATTTTATGAGTTTGAGTTCATAAGTTTATGAATTCATGAGTTTATAAGTTAATTAGTTTATAAGTGTTTATAGTTTAGAGTTTTTTAGTTTAAATTAGTCTCAATGGCTCATATAGTATATAGAACGGCAGTTTGGTTTAGTCTTCAAGGTGTTTAGATTTAAATTTTTGTCGGTTTGAATTTTTTAGAACTCCCCAATGTAAGTCAATGGAGTTTTTGAATGAGTTTTTTCGAGTTTTGATCGTCATTTTTAGGAAAACCGTAAGTCCGATCAGTCTGAAAAGATATAGCATACCGAGTCAGATCAGTCTGAGTGTCCGAGCCGAGTTTGGAGTATGTAGAGTTAAAGCTCTAGGAGGAGTTTGATATAGATTTTTTTAGGGTCAGAAGAATAATAATAACTAGATGCGAAAGTTCGTCGAGACAAACTTTAAGTTGGCTTGAGAAAGTTTGGACCATAAAGTTTTTTGCTAGGCGGTTGCTAGGGTATTCTGAGTGGTTGCTAGGCGGTTGCTAGGATATTTCTGGTGGTTGCTAGGGTCTTTTGGGTGGTTGCTAGGCGGTTGCTAGGGTATTTTGGGTGGTTGCTAGGGTGTTCTGGGTGGTTGCTAGGCGGTTGCTAGGGTGTTCTGGGTGGTTACTAGGGTGTTCTGGGTGGTTGCTAGGCGGTTGCTAGGATATTTTGGGTGGTTGCTAGGGTCTTTTGGGTGGTTGATAGGCGGTTGCTAGGGTATTTTAGGTGGTTGCTAGGGTATTTTAGGTGGTTGATAGGGTATTCTGGGTGGTTGCTAGGCGGTTGCTAGGGCATTTTGGGTGGTTGCTAGGGTCTTTTGGGTAGTTGCTAGGCGGTTTCTAAGATATTTTCGGTGGTTGCTAGGGTCTTTTGGGTGGTTGCTAGGCGGTTGCTAGGGTATTTTGGGTGGTTGCTAGGGTGTTCTGGGTGGTTGCTAGGCGGTTGCTAGGGTGTTCTGGGTGGTTGCTAGGCGGTTGCTAGGATATTTTGGGTGGTTGCTAGGGTGTTCTGGGTGGTTGCTAGGCAGTTGCTAGGATATTTTGGGTGGTTGCTAGGGTGTTCTGGGTGGTTGTTAGGCAGTTGCTAGGGTGTTCTGAGTGGTTGCTATGGTGTTGCTAGGCGGTTGCTAAGGTATTCTGGGTGGTTGCTAGGCGGTTGCTAGGGTGTTCTGGGTGGTTGCTATGGTGTTGCTAGGCGGTTGCTAGGGTGTTTTGGGTGGTTGCTAGGCGGTTGCTAGGGTGTTCTGGGTGGTTGCTATGGTGTTGCTAGGCGGTTGCTAAGGTATTCTGGGTGGTTGCTAGGCGGTTGCTAGGGTGTTCTGGGTGGTTGCTATGGTGTTGCTAGGCGGTTGCTAGGGTGTTCGGGGTGTTTGCTAGGCGGTTGCTAGGGTGTTCTGGGTGGTTGCTATGGTGTTGCTAGGCAGTTGTTAGGGTGTTCTGGGTTGTTGCTAGGCAGTTGCTAGGTGTTCTGGGTGGTTGCTAGGCAGTTGCTAGGGTGTTCTGGCTGTTTGCTAGGTGTTCTGGGTGGTTGCTAGGCAGTTGCTAGGTGTTCTGGGGGGTTGCTAGGCAGTTGCTAGGGTGTTCTGGGTGGTTGCTAGGGTATATTTGGTGGTTACTAGAGCATTTCTAGATGTTGCTAGGGTGTTCAAGATGGTTGCTAAGGTATTTTTGGTAGTTGCTATGGTGTTACTAGGTGGTTGGTAGTTGTCAAAGATGGTTTATATGGAGTTAATAACGAGTGCCTTCAGTATAGCACTCGGCCGAATAGGCACAAGCATGGAGCAATATCGCAAGGCCACGAGTGTAATATTGCGTTAAAAAATACAAAAAAATGTAAAAACAATTTTTTTTTGGTTTAGGGTGGTTGCTAGGGAGCTCTTAGTGGTTGCTAGGGTGCTGAAACTGGTTGCTATGGTGTGGCTATGAAGATTTTAGGCCATTACTTATTGGTTGCTTGATAATATAAATCCTCTGAGGGAGAGAGAGAGGGAGAGACGCAGGGCTGTCAGGCCCTTTGGAGTCTGTGTGTGTGAAAACGGCAGTTTGGATTCAAATATTTTTAGAACTCCCCAATGTAAGTCAATGGGAGTTTTTCCGAGTTTTGATCGTCATTTTTAGGAAAACCGTAAGTCCGATCAGTCTGAAAAGATATAGCAACGCGAGTCAGATCAGTTTGAGTGTCTGAGCCGAGTTTGGAGTATGTAGAGTTAAAGCTCTAGGAGGAGTTTCATATAGAAATTTTAGTCTCGGAATAATAATAATAACTAGATGCGAAAGTTCGTCGAGACAAACTTTAAGTTGGCTTGAGAAAGTTTGGACCAGAAAGTTTTTTGCAAGGTGGTTGCTAGGGTATTCTGAGTGGTTGCTAGGCGGTTGCTAGGATATTTCTGGTGGTTGCTAGGGTCTTTTGGGTGGTTGCTAGGCGGTTGCTAGGGTATTTTGGGTGGTTGCTAGGGTGTTCTGGGTGGTTGCTAGGTGGTTGCTAGGGTGTTCTGGGTGGTTACTAGGGTGTTCTGGGTGGTTGCTAGGCGGTTTCTAAGATATTTTTGGTGGTTGCTAGGGTGTTCTGGGTGGTTGCTAGGCGGTTGCTAGGGTATTTTGGGTGGTTGCTAGGGTGTTCTGGGTGGTTGCTAGGTGGTTGCTAGGGTGTTCTGGGTGGTTACTAGGGTGTTCTGGGTGGTTGCTAGGCGGTTGCTAGGATATTTTGGATGGTTGCTAGGGTATTTTGGGTGGTTGCTAGGCGGTTGCTAGGGTATTTTGGGTGGTTGCTAGGGTGTTCTGGGTGGTTGCTAGGCGGTTGCTAGGTCTTCTGGGTGGTTACTATGGTGTTGCTAGGCGGTTGCTAGGGTATTCTGCGTGGTTGCTAGGCGGTTGCTAGGGTGTTCTGGGTGGTTGCTATGCTGTTGCTAGGTGGTTGCTAGGGTGTTCTGGGTGGTTGCTATAGTGTTGCTGGGCGGTTGCTAAGGTATTCTGGGTGGTTGCTAGGCGGTTGCTAGGGTGTTCTGGGTGGTTGCTATGGTGTTGCTAGGCGGTTGCTAAGGTATTCTGGGTGGTTGTTAGGCGGTTGCTAGGGTGTTCTGGGTGGTTGCTATGGTGTTGCTAGGCGGTTGGTAGTTGTCACAGATGGTTACTATGGAGTTTTGATATAGTTGTTTGCATGATCTTGGCATGATTTAGCACTTAACTAATCGCTATTAGCATGTAGCTATTCACTGCTAGCATGTGTAGCATGTTGGAAGTGCTGTTTGCTAGCATGAGTCAAAAGAGCCAAACCTAATCTCTATACGATGTTCTGATACAGAGATATAGGTCTTGCAAAACGGTTGCTAGGGTACTCAAGTTTGGTTGCTATGGAGTTGCTTGGGAGCTGGGAGCTTTAAATGTAAGAAGTTTAAAGTGGTTTGAAGTTTAAAGTAGTTTACAGTAGTTTGAAGTTTATGACAGATAGATAGATAAGTTAATAGATAGATAAACACACACACACACACACACACACATACATACACACACACACACACTAACTCGCTCACACACTCACTCAGACACACACACGCACACTCAAGAGTTTATGAGTTTAGAGTTTATAAGTGTATGAGTTTTTGAGTTTATAAGTTTAAATGAGTTTAGAGTTTATGTTTAAATGAGTTTAAGAGTTCAGAGTTTATTAATTTATGAGTTTAATAGTTTATAAGTCTATGAATTCATGAGTTTATAAGTTAATTAGTTAATCTCATACACTTATTCTAATTATAAGTGTATGAGTTTAGAGTTTATTAGTTTAAATGAGTCTCAATTGCTCATATAGTATATAGAACGGCAGTTTGGTTTAGTCTTCAAGGTGTTTAGATTTAAATTTTTGACATACACACACACACAAGCACGCACGCACAGACTCTCACTCTCTCTCTCACACACACACGATCTCTCTCACACACACACTCACTAACTCACTCACACACACACAGACAAGCTCACTAACTCACTCACACACACACACACACACACACAGACAAGCTCATTAACACACACACACACACACACAAACACACACACACTCACGCACATAGACACACACTCTCTCTCTCACACACACACACACTCAGAGTTTATATGAGTTTAGAGTTTATAAGTGTACAAGTTTTTGAGTTAAGAGTTTATAAGTTTAAATGAGTGTGTACGAGTATTTGAGTTTACACACACACACACACACACACACACACACACACACACACACACACACGCTCTCTCTCTCACACACACACACACACACACACGTTTTGAGTTTAGAGTTCATTAGTTTAAATGAGTCTCATTGGCTAATATAGTATATAGAACGGCAGTTTGGTTTAGTCTTCAAGGTGTTTAGATTTAAATTTTCGTCGGTTTGAATTTTTTAGAACTCCCCAATGTAAGTCAATGGGAGTTTTTGAATGAGTTTTTCCGAGTTTTGATCGTCATTTTTAGGAAAACCGTAAGTCCGATCAGTCTGAAAAGATATAGCAACTCGAGTCAGATCAGTTTGAGTGTCTGAGCCGAGTTTGGAGTATGTAGAGTTAAAGCTCTAGGAGGAGTTTGATACAGAAATTTTTAGG
>NC_139972.1:10147430-10162430 GCF_963993115.1 Abramis brama
ACACACACACACACTCTCACTAACTCACACACACACACACACACACACACACACACACACCCTCACTAACTCACACACACACACACACACACACACACACACACACACACAGACATGCTCACTGTCTCACACACACACACACACACACACACTAACTCGCTCTCACACATACACAGACACGCTCACACACATAGACACACACACTCTCTCACACACACACACCCTCGCTAACTCTCTCTCACACACACACACACACTCACGCACATACACTCACTCACGGACATACACTCACACATGCACACACACACACACACACACACACACACACACACTCACGGACATACACTCACACATGCACACACACACACACACACACAGACATGCTCACTGTCTCACACACACACACACACTAACTCGCTCTCACACAAACACAGACACGCTCACACACATAGACACACACACTCTCTCACACACACACGCGCACACACCCTCGCTAACTCTCTCTCACACACACACACACACACACACTCACGCACATACACTCACTCACGGACATACACTCACACATGCACACACACACACACACACGGACATACACTCACACACACACACACACACACACACTCTCTCTCTCTCTCACACACATACACACGCACATACACACACACACTAACTCCCTCTCACACATACACAGACACGCTCACACACAGACACACACACTCTCTCTCACACACTCACTCAGACACACACACACACTCAGAGTTTATGAGTTTAGAGTTTATAAATGTATAGATTGATGAGTTTATAAGTGTACGAGTTTTTGAGTTTAGAGTTTATAAGTTTAAATGAGTTTAGAGTTTATAAGTTTAAATGAGTTTAAGAGTTCAGAGTTTATTAATTTATGAGTTTAAGAGTTCATAAGTCTATGAATTCATTAGTTTAAATTAAATGGGTGAGAGTTATGTTATAAGTTATGTATGTTAGTTTAAAGTTTAACTTAGCTTGAAGTTTAAATTAGTTTAAAATAATTTGAAGTTTAAATTAATTTAAAATAGTTTGAAGTTTAAAGTTGTTTAAAGCTTAAAGTAGTTCAAAGTTTGAAGTAGTTTAAAAGAACTTCTTTAAAAGAAGAAAGTTGCTAGAAAGAAAGAAAGAAAGATTAGTTAGAAAGAAAGATGGATTAGTTAGATAGAAAGAAAGAAAGTTTAGTTAGAAAGAAAGAAAGAAAGAAAGAAAGAAAGAAAGAAAGAAAGAAAAAGATTAGTTAGAAAGAAAGAAAGACAGAAAGAAAGAAAGATTAGTTAGAAAGAAAGAAAGAAAGAAAGAAAGACAGAAAGAAAGAAAGATTAGTTAGAAAGAAAGAAAGAAAGAAAGATTAGTTAGAAAGAAAGAAAGAAAGAAAGAAAGAAAGAAAAAGATTAGTTAGAAAGAAAGATGGATTAGTTAGATAGAAAGAAAGAAAGTTTAGTTAGAAAGAAAGAAAGAAAGAAAGAAAGAAAGAAAGAAAGAAAGAAAGAAAGAAAAAGATTAGTTAGAAAGAAAGAAAGACAGAAAGAAAGAAAGATTAGTTAGAAAGAAAGAAAGAAAGAAAGAAAGACAGAAAGAAAGAAAGATTAGTTAGAAAGAAAGAAAGAAAGAAAGATTAGTTAGAAAGAAAGAAAGAAAGAAAGAAAGAAAGAAAAAGATTAGTTAGAAAGAAAGAAAGACAGAAAGAAAGAAAGATTAGTTAGAAAGAAAGAAAGAAAGAAAGACAGAAAGAAAGAAAGATTAGTTAGAAAGAAAGAAAGAAAGAAAGAAAGATTAGTTAGAAAGAAAGAAAGAAAGAAAGAAAAAGATTAGTTAGAAAGAAAGAAAGAAAGAAAGAAAGAAAGAAAGAAAGAAAGAAAAAGATTAGTTAGAAAGAAAGAAAGACAGAAAGAAAGAAAGATTAGTTAGAAAGAAAGAAAGAAAGAAAGAAAGATTAGTTAGAAAGAAAGATGGATTAGTTAGATAGAAAGAAAGAAAGTTTAGTTAGAAAGAAAGAAAGAAAGAAAGAAAGAAAGAAAGAAAGAAAAAGATTAGTTAGAAAGAAAGAAAGACAGAAAGAAAGAAAGATTAGTTAGAAAGAAAGAAAGAAAGACAGAAAGAAAGAAAGATTAGTTAGAAAGAAAGAAAGAAAGAAAGATTAGTTAGAAAGAAAGAAAGAAAGAAAGAAAGAAAAAGATTAGTTAGAAAGAAAGAAAGAAAGAAAGAAAGAAAGAAAGAAAAAGAAAGAAAGAAAGAAAAAGATTAGTTAGAAAGAAAGAAAGACAGAAAGAAAGAAAGATTAGTTAGAAAGAAAGAAAGAAAGAAAGAAAGAAAGAAAGAAAGAAAAAGATTAGTAAGAAAGAAAGAAAGAAAGAAAAAAAGAGAAAGATTAGTTTCTCATTAGATTAGATTAGCTCATATAGTATATAGAACGGCAGTTTGGTTTAGTCTTCAAGGTATTTTGATTTGAATTTTCGTCGGTTTGAATTTTTTAGAACTCCCCAATGTAAGTCAATGGGAGTTTTTGAATGAGTTTTTTCGAGTTTTGATCGTCATTTTTAGGAAAACCGTAAGTCCGATCAGTCTGAAAAGATATAGCACACTTGGTCAGAACAGTTTGAGTGTCTGAGCCGAGTTTGGAGTATGTAGAGTGAAAGCTCTAGGAGGAGTTTGATATAGAAATTTTTAGTCTCAGAAGAATAATAATAACTAGATTAAAAAGTTCGTCGAGACAAACTTTAAGTTGGCTTGAGAAAGCCGGACCAGAAAGTTTGAAGAAGTTTGAAGTTTAAAGTAGTTTAAAGTTTAAATTAGTTTTAAGTTTAAATTAGTCTAAAGTTGAAATTAGTTTGAAGTTTAAAGAAGTGTAAAGTAGTTTTTGAAGTTTAAAGTAGTTTGAAGTTTAAAGTAGTTTAAAGTTTAAATTAGTTTGAAGTAGATCGATAGATGAGTTTGTTAGTTAAAATTTTACACACAGACACGCTCACTAACTCTCTCTCTCACACACGCACACACACACACTTATGCACATACACCCACACTCATGCACACACTCACTCACTCACACACACACACTCACGGACATACACTCACACATGCACACAGACACACAGACATGCTCACTAACTCACTCACATACACACACACTAACTCACACACACTCTCTCTGACACACATACACTCATAAATGCACACACTCACACACACACACTAACTCGCTCTCTCACACACACACACACACACACAGACACGCTCATTAACTACATACACTCACACACATAGACACATACACTCTCTCTCACACACACACACACACGCACACACACTCTTTCTCTCTCTCTCTCTCTCTCTCTCTCTCGCTCTCTCTCTCTCTCTCTCTATCTCTCTCACACTCTCACACGGACATACACTCACACACGCACACACCCACCCACACACACACACACACAGACATGCTCACTAACTCACACACACACACACACACACACAGACACACACTCACTAACTCACACACACTCTCTCTCACACACATACACACTTACGCACATACACTCACACATGCACACACACACACACACTCACACATAGACACACACGCTCTCTCTCTCACACACACACACACACACGTTTTGAGTTTAGAGTTCATTACTTTAAATGAGTCTCAATGGCTCATATAGTATATAGAACGGCAGTTTGGTTTAGTCTTCAAGGTGTTTAGATTTAAATTTTCGACATACACACACACACACACAAGCACGCATGCACAGACTCTCACTCCCTCTCACACACACACACACTATCTCTCTCACACACACACTCACTAACTCACTCACACACACACAGACAAGCTCATTAACACACACACACACACACACACACTCACGCACATAGACACACACTCTTTCTCACACACACACACACTCAGAGTTTATATGAGTTTAGAGTTTATAAGTGTGCAAGTTTTTGAGTTAAGAGTTTATAAGTTTAAATGAGTGTGTACGAGTTTTTGTTCACACACACATACACACACACACACACACACACACACACACACACACACACACACACACTCACACATAGACACACACGCTCTCTCTCTCTCTCTCACACACACACACACGTTTTGAGTTTAGAGTTCATTAGTTTAAATGAGTCTCAATGGCTCATATAGTATATAGAACGGCAGTTTGGTTTAGTCTTCAAGGTGTTTAGATTTAAATTTTCGACATACACACACACAAGCACGCACGCACAGACTCTCACTCTCTCTCACACACACACACTATCTCTCTCACATACACACTCACTAACCAACTCACACACACACACACACACACAGACAAGCTCATTAACACACACACACACACACACACAGACACACTCACGCACACACACACACACACAGACACACACACACTCTCACACACACACACACACACACACACACACACACACACTAACTAACTCACACACACACACACACACACACACACACACACTCACACACAGACACACACACTCTCACTAACTCACACACACACACACACACACACACCCTCACTAACTCACACACACACACACACACACACACACACACACACACACACACACACACACATGCTCACTGTCTCACACACACACACACACACACACACTAACTCGCTCTCACACATACACAGACACGCTCACACACATAGACACACACACTCTCTCACACACACACACACACACACCCTCGCTAACTCTCTCTCACACACACACACACACACACACACACTCACGCACATACACTCACTCACGGACATACACTCACACATGCACACACACACACACACACACTCACGGACATACACTCACACATGCACACACACACACACACACACACACAGACATGCTCACTATCTCACACACATACACACACTCTCTCTCTCACACACATACACACGCACACACTCACACACACACACTAACTCGCTCTCACACAGACACACACACACTCTCTCTCTCACACACACAGACACACACACTCTCTCACACACACACACACACATACACACACTCACACATAGACACACACACTCTCTCACACACACACACACACACACACACACTAACTAACTCACACACAGACACACACACCCTCACTAACTCACACACACACACACACACCCTCACTAACACACACACACACACACAGACATGCTCACTGTCTCACACACACACACACACACACACACACACACACATTAACTCGCTCTCACACATACACAGACACGCTCACACACATAGACACACACACTCTCTCACACACACACACACGCACACACTCTCACTAACTCTCACTCACACACACACACACACACACACACATACACTCACACATAGACACACACACTCTCTCTCACACACACACACACACACACACTCACTCACTCACGCACATACACTCACTCACACACAGACACACACACTCTCACTAACTCACACACACACACACACACACACACACACACACACAGACATGCTCACTGTCTCACACACACACACACACTAACTCGCTCTCACACAAACACAGACACGCTCACACACATAGACACACACACTCTCTCACACACACACGCGCACACACCCTCGCTAACTCTCTCTCACACACACACACACTCACGCACATACACTCACTCACGGACATACACTCACACATGCACACACACACACACACACACACACACACACGGACATACACTCACACACGCACACACACACACACACACACACACTCTCTCTCTCTCACACACATACACACGCACATACACACACACACTAACTCGCTCTCACACATACACAGACACGCTCACACACAGACACACACACACTCTCTCTCACACACTCACTCAGACACACACACACACACACACACTCAGAGTTTATGAGTTTAGAGTTTATAAATGTATAGATTGATGAGTTTATAAGTGTACGAGTTTTTGAGTTTAGAGTTTATAAGTTTAAATGAGTTTAAGAGTTCAGAGTTTATTAATTTATGAGTTTAAGAGTTCATAAGTCTATGAATTCATGAGTTTATAAGTTAATTAGTTTATAAGTGTATGAGTTTAGAGTTCATTAGTTTAAATTAAATGGGTGAGAGTTATGTTATAAGTTATGTATGTTAGTTTAAAGTTTAACTTAGCTTGAAGTTTAAATTAGTTTAAAATAGTTTGAAGTTTAAATTAGTTTAAAATAGTTTGAAGTTTAAAGTTGTTTAAAGCTTAAAGTAGTTCAAAGTTTGAAGTAGTTTAAAAGAACTTCTTTAAAAGAAGAAAGTTGCTAGAATGAAAGAAAGAAAGATTAGTTAGAAAGAAAGATAGATTAATTAGAAAGAAAGATGGATTAGTTAGATAGAAAGAAAGAAAGTTTAGTTAGAAAGAAAGAAAGAAAGAAAGAAAGAAAGAAAGAAAGAAAGAAAGATTAGTTAGAAAGAAAGAAAGAAAGAAAGAAAGAAAGAAAGAAAGAAAGAAAGAAAGAAAGAAAAAGATTAGGTAGAAAGAAAGAAAGAAAGAAAGAAAGAAAGAAAGCTAGAAAGAAAGAAAGAAAGATTAGTTAGAAAGAAAGAAAGAAAGAAAGAAAGAAAGAAAAAGATTAGTTAGAAAGAAAGAAAGAAAGAAAGAAAGAAAGAAAGAAAGAAAGAGATTAGTTAGAAAGAAAGAAAGAAAGAAAAAGATTAGTTAGAAAGAAAGAAAGAAAGAAAAAGATTAGTTAGAAAGAAAGAAAAAGATTAGTAAGAAAAAAAGAAAGAAAGAAAGAAAGAAAGATTAGTTAGAAAGAAAGAAAGAAAGAAAGAAAGAAAGAAAGAAAGAGAAAGAAAGAAAGAAAAAAAGAGAAAGATTAGTTTCTCATTAGATTAGATTAGCTCATATAGTATATAGAACGGCAGTTTGGTTTAGTCTTCAAGGTATTTTGATTTGAATTTTCGTCGGTTTGAATTTTTTAGAACTCCCCAATGTAAGTCAATGGGAGTTTTTGAATGAGTTTTTTTGAGTTTTGATCGTCATTTTTAGGAAAACCGTAAGTCCGATCAGTCTGAAAAGATATAGCACACTTGGTCAGATCAGTTTGAGTGTCTGAGCCGAGTTTGGAGTATGTAGAGTTAAAGCTCTAGGAGGAGTTTGATATAGAAATTTTTAGTCTCAGAAGAATAATAATAATAATAATAACTAGATGCGAAAGTTCGTCGAGACAAACTTTAAGTTGGCTTGAGAAAGTTTGGACCGGAAAGTTTTTTGCTAGGCGGTTGTTATGATGTTATGGGTGGTCGCTATGGTGTTGCTAGGCGGTTGCTAAGGTATTCTGGGTGGTTGCTAGGCGGTTGCTAGGGTGTTTTGGGTGGTTGCTAGGGTCTTTTGTGTGGTTGCTAGGCGGTTGCTAGGTGGTTGCTAGGGTGTTCTGGGTGGTTGCTAGGATATTTTAGGTGGTTGCTAGGGTCTTTTGGGTGGTTGCTAGGCGGTTGCTAGGGTCTTTTGGGTGGTTGCTAGGCGGTTGCTAGGGTGTTTTGGGTGGTTGCTAGGCGGTTGCTAGGGTGTTATGGGTGGTTGCTATGGTGTTGCTAGGCGGTTGCTAAGGTATTTTGGTGGTTGCTAGGGTGTTCTGGGTGGTTGCTAGGCAGTTGCAAGGGTGTTATGGGTGGTTGCTATGGTGTTGCTAGGCGTTGCTAAGGTATTCTGGGTGGTTGCTAGGTGGTGGCTAGGGTGTTCTGGGTGGTTGCTAGGCTGTTTTGGGTGGTTGCTAGGGTCTTTTGGGTGGTTGCTAGGCGGTTGCTAGGGTGTTTTGGGTGGTTGCTAGGATATTTTGGGTGGTTGCTAGGCGGTTGCTAGGGTCTTTTGGATGTTGCTAGGGTCTTTTGGGTGGTTGCTAGGCGGTTGCTAGGGTATTTTGGGTGGTTGCTAGGGTCTTTTGGGTGGTTGCTAGGGTGTTCTGGGTGGTTGCTAGGCGGTTGCTAGGGTCTTTTGGGTGGTTGCTAGGGGGTTGCTAGGGTGTTCTGGGTTGTTGCTAGGCTGTTTTGGGTGGTTGCTAGGATATTCTGGGTGGTTGCTAGGCGGTTGCTAGGATATTTCTGGTGGTTGCTAGGGTCTTTTGGGTGGTTGCTAGGCGGTTGCTAGGATATTTTGGGTGGTTGCTAGGGTCTTTTGGGTGGTTGCTAGGCGGTTGCTAGGGTCTTTTGGGTGGTTGCTAGGCGGTTGCTAGGGTGTTTTGGGTGGTTGCTAGGGTATTTTGGGTGGTTGCTACGGTGTTCTGGGTGGTTGCTAGGGTCTTTTGGGTGGTTGCTAGGCGGTTGCTAGGGTGTTCTGGGGGGTTGCTATGGTATTCAGGGCGGTTGATAGGGTATTCTGGGTGGTTGCTAGGCGGTTGCTAGGGCATTTTGGGTGGTTGCTAGGGTCTTTTGGGTAGTTGCTAGGCGGTTTCTAAGATATTTTCGGTGGTTGCTAGGGTCTTTTGGGTGGTTGCTAGGCGGTTGCTAGGGTATTTTGGGTGGTTGCTAGGGTGTTCTGGGTGGTTGCTAGGGTGTTCTGGGTGGTTGCTAGGCGGTTGTAGGGTGTTTTGGGTGGTTGCTAGGGTCTTTTGGGTGGTTGCTAGGGTGTTCTGGGTGGTTGCTAGGGTGTTCTGGGTGGTTGCTAGGGTCTTTTGGGTAGTTGCTAGGCAGTTGCTAGGATATTTTGGGTGGTTGCTAGGGTGTTCTGGGTGGTTGCTAGGGTGTTCTGGGTGGTTGCTAGGCGGTTGTAGGGTGTTTTGGGTGGTTGCTAGGGTCTTTTGGGTGGTTGCTAGGGTATTTTGGGTGGTTGCTAGGGTGTTCTCGGTGGTTGCTAGGGTCTTTTGGGTGGTTGCTAGGCGTTGCTAGGGTGTTTTGGGTGGTTGCTAGGGTCTTTTGGGTGGTTGCTAGGGTGTTCTGGGTGGTTGCTAGGGTGTTCTGGGTGGTTGCTAGGGTCTTTTGGGTAGTTGCTAGGCAGTTGCTAGGATATTTTGGGTAGTTGCTAGGGTCTTTTGGATGGTTGCTAGGCAGTTGCTAGGATATTTCGGTGGTTGCTAGGGTCTTTTGGGTGGTTGCTAGGCGGTTGCTAGGGTATTTTGGGTGGTTGCTAGGGTCTTTTGGGTGGTTGCTAGGCGGTTGCTAGGGTCTTTTGGGTGGTTGCTAGGGTGGTTGCTAGGTGGTTGCTAGGGTGTTATGGGTGGTTGCTAGGCGTTGCTAGGGTGTTTTGGGTGGTTGCTAGGGTCTTTTGGGTGGTTGCTAGGGTGTTCTGGGTGGTTGCTAGGGTGTTCTGGGTGGTTGCTAGGGTCTTTTGGGTAGTTGCTAGGCAGTTGCTAGGATATTTTGGGTAGTTGCTAGGGTCTTTTGGATGGTTGCTAGGCAGTTGCTAGGATATTTCGGTGGTTGCTAGGGTCTTTTGGGTGGTTGCTAGGCGGTTGCTAGGGTATTTTGGGTGGTTGCTAGGGTCTTTTGGGTGGTTGCTAGGCGGTTGCTAGGGTCTTTTGGGTGGTTGCTAGGGTGGTTGCTAGGTGGTTGCTAGGGTGTTATGGGTGGTTGCTAGGCTGTTCTGGGTGGTTGCTAGGCGGTTGCTAAGGTATTCAGGGCGGTTGATATGGTGTTACTAGGTGGCTGGTAGTTGTCACAGATGGTTACTATGGAGTTTTTATAGAGTTCTTAGCATGATCTTGGCATGATTTAACACTTAACTAATCACTACTAGCATGTAGCTATTCACTGCTAGCATGTGTAGTATGTTGGAAGTGCTGTTTGCTAGCATGAGTCAAAAGAGCCAAACCTCATCTCTATACGATGTTCTGATACAGAGATATAGGTCTTACAAAACGGTTGCTAGGGTACTCGAGTTTGGTTGCTATGGAGTTGCTTGGGAGCTGGAAGATTTAAACTTAAGAAGTTTATAGTGGTTTGAAGTTTACAGTAGTTTACAGTAGTTTGAAGTTTGACAGATAGATAAATAAGTTAGATAAACACACACACACACACACACACACACTCTAACTCGCTCACACACTCACTCATAAACTCAGTGTGTGTGTCTGAGTTTAGAGTTTATAAGTGTATAAATTGATGAGTTTATAAGTGTATGAGTTCTTGAGTTTTGAGTTTATAAGTTTAAATCAGTTTAGAGTTTATAAGTTTAAATGAGATTAAGAGTTCAGAGTTTATTAATTTTATGAGTTTGAGTTCATAAGTTTATGAATTCATGAGTTTATAAGTTAATTAGTTTATAAGTGTTTATAGTTTAGAGTTTTTTAGTTTAAATTAGTCTCAATGGCTCATATAGTATATAGAACGGCAGTTTGGTTTAGTCTTCAAGGTGTTTAGATTTAAATTTTTGTCGGTTTGAATTTTTTAGAACTCCCCAATGTAAGTCAATGGAGTTTTTGAATGAGTTTTTTCGAGTTTTGATCGTCATTTTTAGGAAAACCGTAAGTCCGATCAGTCTGAAAAGATATAGCATACCGAGTCAGATCAGTCTGAGTGTCCGAGCCGAGTTTGGAGTATGTAGAGTTAAAGCTCTAGGAGGAGTTTGATATAGATTTTTTTAGGGTCAGAAGAATAATAATAACTAGATGCGAAAGTTCGTCGAGACAAACTTTAAGTTGGCTTGAGAAAGTTTGGACCATAAAGTTTTTTGCTAGGCGGTTGCTAGGGTATTCTGAGTGGTTGCTAGGCGGTTGCTAGGATATTTCTGGTGGTTGCTAGGGTCTTTTGGGTGGTTGCTAGGCGGTTGCTAGGGTATTTTGGGTGGTTGCTAGGGTGTTCTGGGTGGTTGCTAGGCGGTTGCTAGGGTGTTCTGGGTGGTTACTAGGGTGTTCTGGGTGGTTGCTAGGCGGTTGCTAGGATATTTTGGGTGGTTGCT
Source organism: Abramis brama (assembly GCF_963993115.1). NCBI lineage: Eukaryota > Metazoa > Chordata > Actinopteri > Cypriniformes > Leuciscidae > Abramis > Abramis brama. Next base: position 10,158,332 of record NC_139972.1, read on the forward strand.
AGGGTCTTTTGGGTGGTTGATAGGCGGTTGCTAGGGTATTTTAGGTGGTTGCTAGGGTATTTTAGGTGGTTGATAGGGTATTCTGGGTGGTTGCTAGGCGGTTGCTAGGGCATTTTGGGTGGTTGCTAGGGTCTTTTGGGTAGTTGCTAGGCGGTTTCTAAGATATTTTCGGTGGTTGCTAGGGTCTTTTGGGTGGTTGCTAGGCGGTTGCTAGGGTATTTTGGGTGGTTGCTAGGGTGTTCTGGGTGGTTGCTAGGCGGTTGCTAGGGTGTTCTGGGTGGTTGCTAGGCGGTTGCTAGGATATTTTGGGTGGTTGCTAGGGTGTTCTGGGTGGTTGCTAGGCAGTTGCTAGGATATTTTGGGTGGTTGCTAGGGTGTTCTGGGTGGTTGTTAGGCAGTTGCTAGGGTGTTCTGAGTGGTTGCTATGGTGTTGCTAGGCGGTTGCTAAGGTATTCTGGGTGGTTGCTAGGCGGTTGCTAGGGTGTTCTGGGTGGTTGCTATGGTGTTGCTAGGCGGTTGCTAGGGTGTTTTGGGTGGTTGCTAGGCGGTTGCTAGGGTGTTCTGGGTGGTTGCTATGGTGTTGCTAGGCGGTTGCTAAGGTATTCTGGGTGGTTGCTAGGCGGTTGCTAGGGTGTTCTGGGTGGTTGCTATGGTGTTGCTAGGCGGTTGCTAGGGTGTTCGGGGTGTTTGCTAGGCGGTTGCTAGGGTGTTCTGGGTGGTTGCTATGGTGTTGCTAGGCAGTTGTTAGGGTGTTCTGGGTTGTTGCTAGGCAGTTGCTAGGTGTTCTGGGTGGTTGCTAGGCAGTTGCTAGGGTGTTCTGGCTGTTTGCTAGGTGTTCTGGGTGGTTGCTAGGCAGTTGCTAGGTGTTCTGGGGGGTTGCTAGGCAGTTGCTAGGGTGTTCTGGGTGGTTGCTAGGGTATATTTGGTGGTTACTAGAGCATTTCTAGATGTTGCTAGGGTGTTCAAGATGGTTGCTAAGGTATTTTTGGTAGTTGCTATGGTGTTACTAGGTGGTTGGTAGTTGTCAAAGATGGTTTATATGGAGTTAATAACGAGTGCCTTCAGTATAGCACTCGGCCGAATAGGCACAAGCATGGAGCAATATCGCAAGGCCACGAGTGTAATATTGCGTTAAAAAATACAAAAAAATGTAAAAACAATTTTTTTTTGGTTTAGGGTGGTTGCTAGGGAGCTCTTAGTGGTTGCTAGGGTGCTGAAACTGGTTGCTATGGTGTGGCTATGAAGATTTTAGGCCATTACTTATTGGTTGCTTGATAATATAAATCCTCTGAGGGAGAGAGAGAGGGAGAGACGCAGGGCTGTCAGGCCCTTTGGAGTCTGTGTGTGTGAAAACGGCAGTTTGGATTCAAATATTTTTAGAACTCCCCAATGTAAGTCAATGGGAGTTTTTCCGAGTTTTGATCGTCATTTTTAGGAAAACCGTAAGTCCGATCAGTCTGAAAAGATATAGCAACGCGAGTCAGATCAGTTTGAGTGTCTGAGCCGAGTTTGGAGTATGTAGAGTTAAAGCTCTAGGAGGAGTTTCATATAGAAATTTTAGTCTCGGAATAATAATAATAACTAGATGCGAAAGTTCGTCGAGACAAACTTTAAGTTGGCTTGAGAAAGTTTGGACCAGAAAGTTTTTTGCAAGGTGGTTGCTAGGGTATTCTGAGTGGTTGCTAGGCGGTTGCTAGGATATTTCTGGTGGTTGCTAGGGTCTTTTGGGTGGTTGCTAGGCGGTTGCTAGGGTATTTTGGGTGGTTGCTAGGGTGTTCTGGGTGGTTGCTAGGTGGTTGCTAGGGTGTTCTGGGTGGTTACTAGGGTGTTCTGGGTGGTTGCTAGGCGGTTTCTAAGATATTTTTGGTGGTTGCTAGGGTGTTCTGGGTGGTTGCTAGGCGGTTGCTAGGGTATTTTGGGTGGTTGCTAGGGTGTTCTGGGTGGTTGCTAGGTGGTTGCTAGGGTGTTCTGGGTGGTTACTAGGGTGTTCTGGGTGGTTGCTAGGCGGTTGCTAGGATATTTTGGATGGTTGCTAGGGTATTTTGGGTGGTTGCTAGGCGGTTGCTAGGGTATTTTGGGTGGTTGCTAGGGTGTTCTGGGTGGTTGCTAGGCGGTTGCTAGGTCTTCTGGGTGGTTACTATGGTGTTGCTAGGCGGTTGCTAGGGTATTCTGCGTGGTTGCTAGGCGGTTGCTAGGGTGTTCTGGGTGGTTGCTATGCTGTTGCTAGGTGGTTGCTAGGGTGTTCTGGGTGGTTGCTATAGTGTTGCTGGGCGGTTGCTAAGGTATTCTGGGTGGTTGCTAGGCGGTTGCTAGGGTGTTCTGGGTGGTTGCTATGGTGTTGCTAGGCGGTTGCTAAGGTATTCTGGGTGGTTGTTAGGCGGTTGCTAGGGTGTTCTGGGTGGTTGCTATGGTGTTGCTAGGCGGTTGGTAGTTGTCACAGATGGTTACTATGGAGTTTTGATATAGTTGTTTGCATGATCTTGGCATGATTTAGCACTTAACTAATCGCTATTAGCATGTAGCTATTCACTGCTAGCATGTGTAGCATGTTGGAAGTGCTGTTTGCTAGCATGAGTCAAAAGAGCCAAACCTAATCTCTATACGATGTTCTGATACAGAGATATAGGTCTTGCAAAACGGTTGCTAGGGTACTCAAGTTTGGTTGCTATGGAGTTGCTTGGGAGCTGGGAGCTTTAAATGTAAGAAGTTTAAAGTGGTTTGAAGTTTAAAGTAGTTTACAGTAGTTTGAAGTTTATGACAGATAGATAGATAAGTTAATAGATAGATAAACACACACACACACACACACACACATACATACACACACACACACACTAACTCGCTCACACACTCACTCAGACACACACACGCACACTCAAGAGTTTATGAGTTTAGAGTTTATAAGTGTATGAGTTTTTGAGTTTATAAGTTTAAATGAGTTTAGAGTTTATGTTTAAATGAGTTTAAGAGTTCAGAGTTTATTAATTTATGAGTTTAATAGTTTATAAGTCTATGAATTCATGAGTTTATAAGTTAATTAGTTAATCTCATACACTTATTCTAATTATAAGTGTATGAGTTTAGAGTTTATTAGTTTAAATGAGTCTCAATTGCTCATATAGTATATAGAACGGCAGTTTGGTTTAGTCTTCAAGGTGTTTAGATTTAAATTTTTGACATACACACACACACAAGCACGCACGCACAGACTCTCACTCTCTCTCTCACACACACACGATCTCTCTCACACACACACTCACTAACTCACTCACACACACACAGACAAGCTCACTAACTCACTCACACACACACACACACACACACAGACAAGCTCATTAACACACACACACACACACACAAACACACACACACTCACGCACATAGACACACACTCTCTCTCTCACACACACACACACTCAGAGTTTATATGAGTTTAGAGTTTATAAGTGTACAAGTTTTTGAGTTAAGAGTTTATAAGTTTAAATGAGTGTGTACGAGTATTTGAGTTTACACACACACACACACACACACACACACACACACACACACACACACACGCTCTCTCTCTCACACACACACACACACACACACGTTTTGAGTTTAGAGTTCATTAGTTTAAATGAGTCTCATTGGCTAATATAGTATATAGAACGGCAGTTTGGTTTAGTCTTCAAGGTGTTTAGATTTAAATTTTCGTCGGTTTGAATTTTTTAGAACTCCCCAATGTAAGTCAATGGGAGTTTTTGAATGAGTTTTTCCGAGTTTTGATCGTCATTTTTAGGAAAACCGTAAGTCCGATCAGTCTGAAAAGATATAGCAACTCGAGTCAGATCAGTTTGAGTGTCTGAGCCGAGTTTGGAGTATGTAGAGTTAAAGCTCTAGGAGGAGTTTGATACAGAAATTTTTAGGGTCAGAAGAATAATAATAATAATAATAAGTTTAAATAGGATTTCAATATGTTGGCTCTCTCAAGCCAACTTAATAATAATAATAATAAGTTTAAATAGGATTTCAATATGTTGGCTCTCTCAAGCCAACTTAATAAGTTTAAATAGGATTTCAATATGTTGGCTTTCTCAAGCCAACTTAATAATAATAA
>NC_139972.1:10764930-10937430 GCF_963993115.1 Abramis brama
GTTTACACTTTCGCCTGGCTCTAGAGAGAGAGAGAGAGAGAGAGAGAGACCGAGAGAGACCGAGGCCGAGACACTCTCTCTGCTCGTTCTTTCCAAGCGTGCCACACAAGCCCTGAAAGTGAAGCCAAAACGTCTCGATCGCCCCCCCGGTGACTGGTCCTAGTATAGGTCATAAGCCCCGCCTCCCCGTGTTATTCAACGGGACGTGAGACCAACTAAACTTCAAATATCTTTTTCCAAAGGTGGTTTCTTTCATTTGCTGTCGTTTTTATCACGCCGATGTAAGTTCAAGTGTCTGTTTCAAAAATAAGTTAGTTTTTAGTTAGTTACGTGATGCGGTGGTGTACGTCATGATTGACAGCTGTGATTGACAGGTTCTCTGAGCGAAGTAGTCACTGAAGCACCAACGGACATTTTTTTCGAGATCTTCGGACGACTGAGGAGATTGTATTTACTTTATTTTAATAAGCCTCTTGTCGTACTGCAATCAATTTTTTAAAAAGTGTGCAGAATCCTCTCTCCCTGAGTGCATTCTGCGAGAGTGAGGGCGGAGCGTTGATTTCGCGGCTTTACTTCCTGCTCACTACTGCGCAGGTCTGGTCCCGAGATCGTTACTGCGCAGACTCAAGTTCCAATATGTCAGCACCATATCGGGACTCTGGCGGCTTCAGTTCTCATCAATGGAAGAGAGCGAAGGGGCGTCATCCATCTTTTTTTACAGTCTATGGTTCTTTCAGTTAAACATGTGCCCTGTTACAAGCGCGGCAGTTCATCTACATTACTCACGATCAAATAAGACTTTGGCGGGAAAAAAAAAATCGCTTTGGCGGGCGCTAAAACAAGTTCAATGCAGGAAAAACCCTGTTGTTGCTGAAGTAGTTATCCTTGAAGTGCTTCGCGTTCGCGCACACAAAAATGACTTTACCCACAGATGTGGGTACATATCCGTGAAAAATAAAACTCAACCAGGCACTTCGAAGAGGTTCTGATGCTGGGAGACGGTGTAATGAAGCGTGTGGGTTACTACATCCAACAACCGAACATTTTGACTTACCCTCTCGTAACTTCTGCATCCTTGAGCTTGGACTACAAAATCAAGCGAGAAATAAAAATGGAGGATTGCTCTAAGTGTTGGGCCGGGAGTCGATGTCCTTATTTGGCAGTTCCGCTGACGTTATTGTTCAAAAAACGTAATAGAGAATAGAAAAATCGGAACAGGTTGCAAAATATGACCAAAACAGAATATAAAGATATCAACGAAGCACCTGAAGAGAATAATTTCAACTTTTCTGTACTTCTAAACACTCCAAATATACAACAAAATGCATTTAAGGGCTAAAAAAGTGGATTTAGCATGATATGTCCCCTTTAACCGTCAGTGTAAATGCAATTAAGAAAAAATTACATTTAAATTACAATTTTGCTGCAGTTTTTGCTTGAACATGTTAAACATATCTAATCATTTCTGTAATACATTTTAATTTTGCAACTTATAAAGCGTTAAAATACCGTATTTTCCGGACTATAAGTCGCTCCGGAGTATAAAGCCTTGGTTATACTTTCGCCTGGCTCCGCAGCGCGAGTCTCCGAGGCGTTTATACTTGACGCGCTCGCCGTTGTACTATTCTTTGAAACGACAGGGGGCGACTCGAGTAATTGTCCTCTAAACCATCAGGAATCAGCGGTGAGAAGAAGAAAGCTATACACACGTGACGATGTTTATTTTAGTACACCACCACCAATACCACACTACAAAAAGAATCGTGTAAAACCCAGTAAACCCTGAGATTATTACTCGTGACAATAAAACAAAATATATGGATATGAGAATGTGTATACAACATAACTAAATTAACGATCTCTTACATATTTTCTAATTTCACTAAACATTTCATTAAGTTTCGTGAACATTTTTATTAAACATGGACCTTTATGTTAATTAAAAATACTTTTTATGCTATTGTATGCTCAATTTTTAAATGTAATCAACTCATTTAGACGTGCAAACTGGGTGCCGGTGTGGTGAAAAGTTCGAGCTCGGCCAGATTCGGCTCGAAGTTGTTCATCTTCGGATGCGGCGCGGCGCGCGTTGTTACAAAAAATGTCGCGCACACCGCCAGGCGAAATTGGGTCTTGCGAACCCAACGCGCACGACCGCCCACACCGCAATGACGTCATTTTTGCCGCGCGCACCTTCGCGCTCGTGCGGACGCGTCGAGTATAAACAGGCTTAAAGAGCATCTTGCAGGTTAGAAGACCCAACAAGTCAATGTATAGAAAAATAATGTAGGAACTAGATTTTCTTTAAATTTTTTTTTATAAATACGCTACAGTGGCTTCTGGAGTCGTTTTTGTGAGAGAATTTTACTTCCGCATCTGAAAATGGGCGTGACGTAGCACAAGGGAGAGCGGTCGATTCAAACAACAGGGAAAAATGGATCGCAATGACATTTCGGATGCTGAGGAAATTGTTGACGGACCACAGCCATACAATTATGAGCCTGCTAGGCTGCCAAGAGAGCAGGGACAGGCCAGGATTAATGTTAGACAGAACATATTGGAACTTACAATAACAGAAACTAAGCTTTGATCAGGCGTTTGTCATGCTCATTAATATCCGCCCAGACTAACGTTACGTGATATAACTTAGCGGTTTCTCATCGAGAGACAGAGAGATATTTATTCCTGATACATTTTTTGTTCCATAATTTTTTTTTTTTTTTTTTTGTTAGATACTTGGACTTTGTAAAATCTTGACAGTATTCATATTTTCACTGAAACATTTGACAAATAACGTTTATTTTCTTGGCTAGACAGTCCTTATTACAGAAGCAGAGAATCTGTTCAATCTTTGAACACGGCTAAGAAATGTCTGAATCTGCAGCGAGTCCGTATGTGGATCAGTTCAGCTGTCCAGTCTGTTTGGATCCTCTGAAGGAGCCGGTGACGATTCCCTGTGGACACAGTTACTGTATGAGCTGTATTACTGACTGCTGGGGCCAGAAGGAGCAGGGGCCGCCGTACCGCTGTCCCCAATGCAGAGAGAGCTTTAGTCAGAGACCTCTACTGAAGAAGAACACTCTGATAGCTGAGATGATGGAGACGCTGCAGAAGACGTCCCTACAAACGGCTGCTGTGGAGTGTGATGTTTGCACTACAGAGAAGAACAGAGCTGTAAAGTCCTGTCTGCAGTGCTTGGCCTCCTTCTGTCAAACTCACCTGCAGCTTCACTATCAATCTCCTGCGTTTATGAAGCACAAACTAGTCGAAGCTTCCAGAAACATTCAGGAGAACTTCTGTCTCAGTCATGGGAAACTTCTGGAGATTTACTGTCAGGATGATCATCAGTGTATTTGTTACTTGTGTATGGTTGACGGTCACAAAAACCACAATGTGGTGCCTTTGGATTCAGAATGGACTAGTAAAAAGGTAATCAACGCTTGTGTAATTTAATTTAATTTAAATTACCAATTTAAATTAATAAGATACTAACCAACTTCCTCCTTTTATGTGAACATCTTCAGAAAGAGTTAAAGGAGATAAAGGTGTCGTGTCAGAAGCTGATCCAGGAGCGAGAGAGAGGTCAGCAGGAACTCAGTGAAGCTGTGAAGCTTCTGAAAGTGAGTATCAGAAGATGACAATGATGTTTACTGTGCTTGTAAAAGTGACGTATTATTATTACACTATCCTACCGAGAATCTTAAGTGACATTTGCAGCGGAAAAACAAGAGCGAAAACATACTCATACAAACAACAACTACAAAAAATGTGCAAATGCAAATGTTTTCTGGTTCATGTAGTTTTTGCGCATGCAAAAGTAGTCATTTATTTTTCGGAAACATCTTTCAGTTCTTTGTAGTTATATAAAGTATGTTTGCAAATAACCGGAAAACTAATCCTGTATAAACAACCAACATTTTAGTTTTACCAGTTCATTTGACTGATAGAATGCATAATCACTGTCTGGATTTGGAAAATATTTATGATAATGGACTGGAGTAATTTAATTGAAACTGGTCACATAAATACAGTATTTAGGCTGTTGTTCCTGTCCTACAGAGTTCAGCGCTAGAGACCATGGAGGACATTGAGAAGGTCTTCACTGAGCTCATCTGCTCTCTTGAGAAGAAACGCTCTGAGATTAAAGAGCAGATCAGAGCTCAGGAGAAGACTGAGATAGATCGAGCAGAGGAACTTCACAAACATCTGGATCAAGAGCTGACAGAACTCAGAAAAAGACAAGCAGAGATTGACAAACTTCTGATTAATGATGATCAGATCCAGTTTCTGAAGGTAATAAAATTCCTTTAATCAGTATACCATAATGTTTATATTCTTACTGTTTCACAATTTTAAATGGACTCTTTTTCATAACAAGCAGTGCTGTATTTGTCTAATTTCAGAGCTGTCAGTCTGTGTGTGTTTTACCCACATTTGAAGACGTTCCCAGCTTCACTCAACACACTCATCTGTCTTTTAAAGACATTTCAATCTCAGCGTTTAAGGAGGTTTTGGAGGACGTCTGTCATCAGCAAACAGCCAGAATATCTCGAGAAGGTCTGAAAGTTTTATTTGTACCATGATTTCATTCATACAAGATTACACTTAAGAAATAAACAGTAAATTATTTATATTTGACTCTTCAGTGTCAAATGTCCACGTTGCAGAGCCTCCAGAACCAATAACACCAAATGAATTTTTGAAATGTAAGTAAAAAAAAAAATATCTGAATCAAAAACATTCATTGATAAATACACTGCATAATATGTGCACACCCCCTTGTGATTAATTGGTTTGTCTACCTTAACCGTAGTAAAGACAAATCTTAATGTTATGGAATATAATGAAATTCCAGAAGATTCTGTGCTTTTAACATTGTGGCAATGGAACTTTCGGGGGAGCATGACCAACTCCCTATAAATTTGCCCATGATTTGAAATTCATTCAGTGTCCAATTATTCAATATATCTTTGTTTCTATCTATCCTTCTCAGACTTCTGTCAGTTGCACCTGGATCTAAACACTGCAGACAAAAAACTCCAACTGTCAAATAGGAACACAAAAGCATCATATTCTAAAAAAGTCCAGCAATATCCTGATCACCCAGAGCGTTTTGAACTTCCCTATATCTTGTGTCGAGAAGGTTTGTGCAATTGCTGTTACTGGGAGGTCGAGTGCAGTGGGAAGAATTGGGCTGTAGGTGTTTGTTACAAAGGAATTGGACGTAAAGGTAACAATTATGACTGTAAACTTGGCTTCAACACAAAATCCTGGAGATTTGGCTACTTACAACAGGATATATTTTTCATGCATAATAATAAGAAAGTCTCAATCCCCGCTGTCTGCTCCTCTAGAATAGGAGTGTATCTGGATCACAGAGCAGGAACTCTGTCCTTCTATAGCGTCTCTGACACAATGACTCTCCTTCACAGAGTCCAGACCACTTTCACTGAACCCTTATACCCTGCGTTTCGAACTGACTCTGGTTCTTCTGTCAGGATCATAGAGAAGGGGGAGTAAAAAATAAATTCACAATTACGGAAAATAAAACTTCAATGTTGGATGAAAAAGATGAAATGGTAAATATTTTCAATTATAAATCTGGTGGTTTTTGTTGTTGTTGTTTAGTGATGAAACATAGCTGGGTTCTCTAATATGTGGCTGGATCTGTAGTGATCTGGGTGGTTGATTATGATTTCACTTTTTAAACTTTAATTAGTGTGTAATGTTGCTGTTTGAGCATTAACAACATCTGCAAAGTTACGACACTCAAAGTTCAAATCAAAGGGAGATTTTTTTTTTTTTTACAGAAATCACTTTCCTCCCCCGGGAATGCGATTTATAGATTATCATGACAGAATATGCTAATCAGTGACTAGAAGTTAGTTAACTCTGCATCAGCTACACAAATTCATCAACTAACCATTCAGAAATGTCCTGTTGCTTCTACATGTTGTCACTTCTTCTTGAGTCTCTCCATCTTTGTCCAACTCTGGTTTGAACATAAAAGGCTAATAGTTTTTGAAATTTTCAGTGAGTGTCTGTGTGAGGTAATTAAAGATAACACACAAGCTGATGAAGCTCCGCCCTCTGTGCTGGTGTTGTGCCGAATTCTGACTCCCTCCAAATTATTACCCCCCTAGTATAGGTTTAGGATTAGTTGTGGGGTTAGGATTAGGCAATCAGGTACTGACTTCAACGAGGGGAGTAATCATTTGGCAGGGAGTCAAAATTCGGCACAACACCAGGAGCAGCAGCAGATTATTTTTATTTAGGGACACATCACTCTCAAAAAGTGACAATTTTAACATGCCTTTTCTTCTAGCAATGGCTTAGTGGTGTGTGCATTTGAATTGGTGCAAACTTCAAAATCAATTTAAAATCAAACTTAAATGTTTAAAGATGGTAAACATTTTCATTTATAAAGTGTTTTTCTCAGTAAGCATATGGAGCTTGCCTGGATGTCATTTTTTTGCAGTTTTCTGTTCACTATATACTTTACATGTAAGAAATGCGTAAAAAAGGATATGCAAATGTAAATTATCTGTGTACGTGTAACACATTGCTTTGAAAATAAAAGTACAGCATTACATGCAAAGTCATATTTTCTGTGCATATTCTTTTTCTGTTTACTACAGTAGCCTAAATAACTTTTGTAATAACCTTTTACCTACTGTTGAAATCTATATATAAAAAGCTCAGTGTGATACACAGCTTTCACCTAGAAGAGACATTTTTGTATTTTATAGTGATCAGTCAAGTCAACTTGGAGAATCGGAGATTGTCACTCGATCAACAGAATGTCCATTTCATTCATGATAAAACCCAAGTCACAATCCCTGCTGTGTGCAGGCAAGTTTATTTATATAGCACATTTCATACACTATGGTACTTCAAAGTGCTTTACACCGAAAGGAATTAAAATAATCACAAAATAAAAGTCGGTCTGTCGTGGTGAAGAAGGGTTAGAGTTAGAGATCAATTGATGGAAATGTGTTTGTTTTAGGAAATATTGTGTTTTCAGAATTCATGATCTGTGTGTGATTGTTGTTTTTCTCCACAACATCAGAATGAAAACCTGTTGTTCTTATAATGAAGAAGCATCACATGTTAAAGCTTTGATGCCAATGACATTGTAGCCTACAACAAGCTGGAAGTGTGTTAGAAGCAGTTAAAGCAAAGAAATTATTACAAACCTTTAAACTAGTCTGATTATTGGTGTCGAGAGATACAGTATGATTTTAAGAAAAGTACAAAGAGTAGAGCATTAAAACTGCAAAGTTATGGTTTCACATAAACAATATGTCTATTCTCTCTCTCTCTCTCTCTCTCTCTCTCTCTCTCTCTCTCTCTCTCTCTCTCTCTCTCTCTCTCTCTCTCTCTCTCTCTCTCTCATGCACACATCTGGACACTGAAAACCAGGAAGTTTGTGGATTCGAGAGAAACGAAACCTATTTCCCTGCTACACAAGCCTCTGCTTCAGGATCCACACTCTTCCAGTTTGGTTAAACCTGTAAAGGAAGGAATATTTGACTTGTTATTCTGACAAATCAGGTAAGAACGTCAAAAATCCTTAACTAATTATTTTATGTCTTCTTGCTTGCATTGAAAACAGGGCATTCAATTATTACTGCATGAGTTTAATAATAATTCCATGTTAATCTGGATGATTTATGTTTATTCTTCTGGTTATGGATGAAGAGTTTACGATTCTTTTATATTAATTCACAAAACTGTAAGCATTTTCTAGATTTTTACACATGCTCTTTCATTAATGATTTACATGTGGATTTATGTACTTTCTTTCATGATTTACTTCTGGCAGAGCAGTTTCTATTTGAGGACAGACTGTCTGCAAAGAAATGTCTGAATCTGCAGCGAGTCCGTATGTGGATCAGTTCAGCTGTCCAGTCTGTTTGGATCCCCTGAAGGAGCCGGTGACGATTCCCTGTGGACACAGTTACTGTATGAGCTGTATTACTGACTGCTGGGGCCAGAAGGAGCAGGGGCCGCCGTACCGCTGTCCCCAATGCAGAGAGAGCTTCAGTCAGAGACCTCTACTGAAGAAGAACACTCTGATAGCTGAGATGATGGAGACGCTGCAGAAGACGTCCCTACAAACGGCTGCTGTGGAGTGTGATGTTTGCACTACAGAGAAGAACAGAGCTGTAAAGTCCTGTCTGCAGTGCTTGGCCTCCTTCTGTCAAACTCACCTGCAGCTTCACTATCAATCTCCTGCGTTTATGAAGCACAAACTAGTCGAAGCTTCCAGAAACATTCAGGAGAACATCTGTCTCAGTCATGGGAAACTTCTGGAGATTTACTGTCAGGATGATCATCAGTGTATTTGTTGTTTGTGTGTTACTGACAATCATAAAAACCACAACATGGTGTCTGTGGATTCAGAATGGACTAGTAAAAAGGTAATGAATGCTTATCAGTTTAGGTAGATGTCATTTTTTCTTTTTAAATTACTAATTTGAATGACTGACATAGTAACTTACTATAACTAACCTACTTTCTCCTTTGTATGTTATCATCCTCAGAAAGAGTTAAAGGAGATAAAGGTGTCGTGTCAGAAGCTGATCCAGGAGCGAGAGAGAGGTCAGCAGGAACTCAGTGAAGCTGTGAAGCTTCTTAAAGTATGTTTCTTTGTGTTCTTTAGTGTTAAAGTTTGTTTGACACACAAAAAAGTAGATTTTAAAAATTCAATAAAAGTACATGATGACCGATGGATTTTGAGTTTAAAAAAATTGGTTAAAAAACTGCTATAAGAATTGTGACATGTTTTTATTGAACCACTCACAGTGTTGTTGAGACTTCTGTCAATTTTGGAGCTTGACTGCCACTCATTTACTTTCTACCTGCATTGTTTTGAGTCACAACAATGTTCTTCATGATCAGATCTTTGTGTCTCTGTTAGAGTTCAGCGCTAGAGACCATGGAGGACATTGAGAAGGTCTTCACTGAGCTCATCTGCTCTCTTGAGAAGAAACGCTCTGAGATTAAAGAGCAGATCAGAGCTCAGGAGAAGACTGAGATAGATCGAGCAGAGGAACTTCACAAACATCTGGATCAAGAGCTGACAGAACTCAGAAAAAGACAAGCAGAGATTGACAAACTTCTAATTTCTAATGATCAGATACATTTTCTGAAGGTAATGAAATTTCTTCATTGAGTATACCATGTTTCTATTCTTACCGTTTCACATTTTTAAATAGTCTCTTTTTCATAACAAAGAGTGCTGTATTTGTCTCATTTCAGAGCTGTCAGTCTGTGTGTGTTTTACCCACATTTGAAGACGTTCCCAGCTTCACTCAACACACTCATCTGTCTTTTAAAGACATTTCAGTCTCGGCATTTAAGGAGGTTTTGGAGGACGTCTGTCATCAGCAAACAGCCAAAATATCTCGAGAAGGTCCCATTTTTGTATCTATTTATATTTTATTTTTATTTTATTAATCTGATATAAACCTGATATAAAATCAATGGACATCATCTATGCAATGTCCTCACTAATAGTGAAACAAACATGTGTGTTTGTGTATGGTATTTAAAATTGTATTTATAAGTAACCAATACATTTTCTTTGTTTTTGCCTTTTCAGTGTCAAATGTCCATGTTGCACAGTCTCCAGAACCAAACACTCGAAGTGATTGTTTGCAATGTGAGTTGAGATGCATTTTCTCAAAACACAAACACATCCCACTACATTTTACCGTCTAGAATATGACAGTTTGATATATATATATTTGTAACAAGGACTCAGGTTGAGTGAGATCCATATGCAGTTTATTAAAATACAGCAAACAGTCGTGGGTCAAGATACATCAAAGGCAGGACAGTCAGCGTGGTCATAACCAGGCTGAAGATCGGGACAAGGCAGCAAACAACAATGGGAATAATCCAGGCAAACAAACGGGTAGAAAGGCAGGCAGCAAAGATTACAAACGTAATCCAAACAGGTCAGGGCCAAACACGTGCAGAACAACACTCTAAAAAATATTGTGTAGTTCAAAAAAAAAAAATCAACGCAACAGTTTGCATCAATATATTTGCGTTATGACAACTTCTAATAACATTACATTCAGCCAACAAACTATATTGAGTTAGACAAATTACCTTTTACTCTTTAGACAGAGGCATTTTTAAGTAGCATAAACTCTATTTTTTAAGTTGAGTACTTGAAAAAATTACGTTGTTCCAACTATTTTTTTACATACATTTTAAAATAAATTCAGTGTTATGTACTTAATTACCATAATTATGAATGCAAGTTTTCAAGTTCACAACCTATACAAAATTAAGTTGGTTTAATTGTTTAGCTTTTTTTTTCTTCATGTTTTTGTTCATTCATTTAGTTGCTTGTAAGAAATTAATTCATTCAACAACAATTTTGTTAGTTAACTTTTTATTTTATTTTGAACTGCAGTTTCAAAAATTGAGTTTCAAAATTTTGCACTTTGCACAATTTACAAAACAAAAATGTGTGCTCCCCACAAATTATAAACAAACTGGCCCTACAGATTTGCCTTTAAAACATTTGTATGCATACTCGGTTATGCCATCACAATGAATAAATTCCAACACAGCAAAGTTATTGGCATTTACATATTTTTCCACAGTGTCAAACAATCTGTAAAACTTTAAATTTTAAAACTATTTCTTCACAGTAAACCCCATTTTTAATGGATTAAAAATTAGACAGTAGATTGCTACTGTCACAAACAAGCATATGCTACTGACATTCATATATTAACCTCAGTTTTTCAAGCAGTATGAAATATAACACAAAGATCAGCCTACAGTAGACTTCAAATTACAAAAAAAAAAAAAAAAAAAAGAACAAAATTTCCTCTGGAACAAGTAGAGATCAGATTTCAGAAAATACTGTTCTTCAGACGCATTACTTTTGCACTGGGTTTCAGTCCATCAAGTTCAAGAAACAGCTTCTGAAACACTTCACAGGTATATTTAAGTTCCTTGGGGTAACTCAGATTCAGAGCATATATTATGCCCATCAGCAGAGCACAGCACCTTGAGATATCCATTCCATTCAGGATTTTGATGCCCTCAACCACAATGGTTGCCGTCTTGTGGTCAAATCCTGAAGTAGGTTGATCATCGATGATGGCAATTGTCATCACTTGCCTTTCAATGTCTTCCTCAAACTCTTGTGTGTTCTTGTAAAGCAAGAGAAAATATAGATAGCATGTTAGAGCTAATGAATTGGATTATTATTGCTGATTTTTTAGGTTAATCTTACTTAATTCAGTTAATCACTGGAAACTTTGTTCTATTTTAACTTTAACTCTATTTTAACTTTTTTTTATTTTATTTTAATGACCATGCGCCTAGTTACTCAAATGGCCAAAATAGGTTGCATCAATAAGTAATGATCAAAAATATTTTATCATAAAAATAATAGTAAGTTTCATGAAATAATTCAAATGGTTAAGTGAAAAGCAACAGCCATACACATTTTTACAAGTCTTTTTCCATACATCTCTTTATTAAACTAAATAGCCCATTGTTATGATATCACTGACCTGGGTAGACCCAGTGTGTGGCCAGTGTAATATACCTAAAATTTGAACTGAAAGAGAGCAGTGCAGGAGCACGTTGTTGCCCTGTGTGTTTACACTGTGCAAAGTGAAGATTGATAAAGGCATGGCAGTGGTTGCCCACCATGACCATGGTATAGCCTGTAATGTTTTAGCAACACTATTTGTGTTTTGGTTTCAAATTTACACATTTTACTCCCCAAACCCATTTTTAGATATGGGCCAACTTAAAAAATACTGATCAGCCTAGAATGTCATAGTACATTTGCATTAACTGTTCAAATCTCAGCAACCAGTAGATATTCGTAATTGATGCCAGAAGATTCACTGAATGATAATTTAACAGTAATTTACTGTATGCCTTTAAGTGCAGGAAAATAAAATACAAATTTTAGGTTGCATAACAACAGTGACCAAAATCCAGAATATCTCTTTCAGGTTGTACTAACACAAAAACACACTGTATAAAAAAAGCAATTAAAAAAAAAATTGTAAATCTTTTTTACAGAGATCAAAAGTCTGTTAATGTTGGTCAAACAGCAAACTGCCTACAATAAAACTTGAATGCTATCTGTGTGAATGACGACAGATTTTTAAAAATGTGTCTGTGCATTAAATTATTTTCCTATTTACAGCACAAATGAAATTCCCTCTCTGGCTGAGCATATTTTTCAATGAAACCGTTTTTACATTCTTATCCACTGCTATCCTGGTCAAATTACACTGCTAACATCAACTGTATTACTAGGTGTAGCTAAACCTCTAGTTAAATGGAGAGAATTTATTTGTAAATGAAATAAAACTCAGATTACTCACCTTGAAATGTCCTTTGTGTCATACTGGTCAGCCTAAAACATGTCTGAACTTGCTCCTTGCTCGTTAAGTGGGGGAGGAGCTTTGAAATCCTGAACTCAAATGGTGTGGAAAAATTAAGTTATCAAGCCAATTTCATTGGGTTGCTACAGCGTAAATATTGTTTTAAACTAATCAACACATATATTTATGTTTAAATTACATACATTATTAAGTTGATGTAATTATCAACATTATTCTGTCATGACAACTCATTAAAATAATGCTGGCAACTTAAAAGGTTTAATCAAATTAACAATTTAGAATTTTTAATTTACAACAATGTATTAAATTATGTTGTGGTAACAGATCCCTTGAATTATTTTTTAGAGTGAACAGGAATTGTAATGCTCAGAATTGCAGCCAGGGCAAGACTTCACAAAGAGTGAATAAACACACAGGGCTTAAATAGTCAGGGTAATGGGGAACAGGTGTGGATGCAATCAGTCCATGTAGGCTCTGTGGGTTTTTGGGAAATGTAGTCCAGGGTTTAAACTCAGGCCATTGAGATCTTCGGTGGCAGATTGAGGAATCTTCACTGGTGTGTGTGTGTGTGTTTAAACATAATTTTTTTATTTTACATTATTTTAATGTTTGTCCATTTATTTTAATCAGATTTCTGTCAGCTGCACCTGGATCCAAACACTGCGGAGAACCAACTTGTCCTGTCAGATGGAAATAAAAATATATTAAGCACAAATGTAGTCCAGCAATATCCTGATCACCCAGAGCGATTTGATAGGTTTCCTAATGTCCTGTGTCGAGAGGGTTTGTGCGGTCGCTGTTACTGGGAGGTCGAGTGCAGTGGGAACGACTGCGCTACACTGTAAAAAAATTTAAGCCAGTACAACAAAAAAAATCTTAGTACTAATTTCCTTCAGCTTTTTCTTGTTTACTCAACTTTTGTAAATAACAGTTAGACTGACTGAAATTAAGTTGTAAGTCTTACAATTTTCTTTTTATTGGGTTAACTTAAGATTGTTAGTTTTCTGGAGAGGTGCAACTATTTTTTAACAAACCTTTTTAAGTTGAGCCAATTAAAAAAAAATTGTCTCAATGTCTGAAGTTGAGTGAACAAAAAAATCCTAAAGGAAATTGGTACTAAGTAATAATATGTTAAGACTGGAAACTACAATAACTTTGCCCAAGTCAAAAACTGAAAACAGTGAGTCAATGTTAACAAAACATTTATTCAGAAGCATGTTGAAGGCAAATAAAAATGTCATTTCAATTAGCTGTCATCATGACAAGA
Organism: Abramis brama; assembly: GCF_963993115.1. Taxonomy (NCBI): domain Eukaryota; kingdom Metazoa; phylum Chordata; class Actinopteri; order Cypriniformes; family Leuciscidae; genus Abramis; species Abramis brama. Next base: position 10,778,599 of record NC_139972.1, read on the forward strand.
ATTTTCTTTTTTTATTCAAAGGAATATATTACCCCAAAATCATAATTATTTACTTTTTTCTGTCTCAAACTCATAGGACTTATTTTCTTCTGTGCAAGACACAAAGACATGCAGCTGTAATTTGTATTTTCTGAAGTAATACAGTTTTGGGAGAAACAATAAACTAACAATTCTTTTTAAATCTTGATATCCGATTGTATTCAGAAGACATGGATTAAATCATATGTGTTACATTTATATAAAACATGGCTTACATTTATATCTTTATGTTCTAGAGAAGAAATGAAGCCATAAAAAGACTATGCACTAAATAAGAGTACAAACTGGAACAAATAAATGCTCAATCTTACAATTATCCATATGGATTGCAGCTACTTGAACAATAATTTTTTGAAGGACCGGACTCTTGCTGAGCACTTTAAGTCAAGACCAATAAACAATTTTTAATTTAGTCAAAAGTGTATTTTATGTATTTTAATTGTTTAGGACAGTTCACATTGAGGGTATAAATCAAGCCAAAGATGAGAGTAACAGCTGTGGCAAAGTTCTTGCACATTATCTAGCCCAATCTGCTCTTATAGTACTACAGAGAGGCACCTTATAATTGGGTTGGAGTGGAACAGTTGCAACATCATCTTCAACGATAGTTAAGATCCTCATCTTCTCCCCTTGTGAATGTCTTCTGGCTCTGTGTCCTGCAGTAGAAAATAAATTGACATAACTTTTTTTTATTTTGAATTACGTTACACCACAGAGTGACCCTAAACATGTGCTCATGTACCTTCACTTGAAAAGTAAAGGTGGTCATGTTTTTAAGCTTGTTCAAATTCAGCCATAGAACTAAAACTGATAAACAGAATACATCTCCCAATTTCCTGCCCTGTGCTGTTAGATGCCATGCAGTATTAAAGGGATAGTTTACCCAAAAATGAAAATTAGCCCATGATTTACTCATCCTCAAGTCTGCCACTATATCACTGCCCTTATAAAGCTTGGAAGAGCCAGGAATCGTTTTAATATAACTCCAAATGTATTTGTCTGAAAGAAGAATGCCATATACACCTAATGACTTCAGGGTGAGTAAATCATGGGCTAATTTTCATTTTTGGGTGAACTATTCCTTTAATATAGTTACACGTGGCACAACGTCATGGGGATCTGGTGAACAGGTGAAATTATATCAAGTGTGAGTGTATATGCTGGTGACACACATCTTCTTACCAGGCAAGTCTTCAGGATGTTTCCTGACTTTTCCCTCATAAACAAAGGTAGAGCTCTGAGAGTTGTAGCCTTTCTTTGACCAAGCACATTGTAGTTTCTGTGTCTGAAAGACAGAAAACAAATATGGAACAAGCTATGCATGTTATATCCAAAGAGAAGCATGGGAATTACCTTGAAAAGGAGATGGCAAAATTCAGCCTTTAACCAGAGAGATATGACCACATGCAAAATAATTACCTGATAAATAAGTTGGTCTAGGAGGATCTTCATCTCATCGTATACGCTCCACCACTTGTTTTGTACAATTAGATGTGTATTCATCTAACTAAGAGAAAAAGGTGCTCTTCTGATTAGTTTGTGTAAACCTGTAATACTCAGCACAGACCCTGAAAAAAAAAAAAAAAACATTGTTAAAACAGTAAGAATTAAGTGTAGGCCTACACGTTAATTCAGTTCTACTAACTAAAAATGATAAACTCACCTGATCTTTCAAAAACAAAGGCCACTGTTTTAGCACATCAGAGGTTCTTGTTGCTGTACTGATGTTCTTTAGTCTAAAAGGGACAAATACAACATAACAAAGATTCATATTAAACTAAAAAAAACAGTTACAGTAGGTTAATTTACATATAGTAAAAATACTACAGAAATGGAATAATCAAATGTAAAAAAAAAAAAATTAATTTTTTCCTTAAAAATACAAAAGTTATTAAAGAGCAGTGAGCGATTTTGTCTTTCATTGATTAACAGGAAGGACACTGACAGCGGCAGATAACATATTTTCACTTTAAACATTATTTAATATACAAAGCAAACATGCGTATTTTTAACATAACATTTGTTTTGCATATATAGGCCTATATTTTTTCCCCTCTAAATTGTATTATATTGAATTATATTGCACTACTGTAGAATGCCTGAGCCTCAACCTAAGCATGTACAAATTGTCACTGACATTTGTATATAGGCCTATATAACAAATAAACTTGAAATTGAATTTAAATCGAATAGACTACTGTCACTTTAAGAGCTATTGCACAGATTTAATACGGAAACATCTGGATTTTACAACATTGTTTGTTCACTTAAGACATAGCCGACTGTATTTACATGAATACTACACACACAGTGGGTTTTTTTAAATAATTGTGTGTAACGTTATTTCACTATTAATTAGCAATAAGCCGTGAAAGATAACTGAATTCGCACTCACATTCTGTCTGAGATAAACAGCTCTCTTCTGTCTCAATCAGCGCAAGCACCAGATTTGAGTCTTTTTTAACGACTTACTGCGCTTAACATTTTAAACTTCGTGCACGTTCTTGTCTTTTCTCATTCAAGCATGTTTCCTCACTTTAACGTTAGTCTAGGTGTCAATAGTTAAGTAAGTTAGCCATGTGCTACGCGGATAATCTCTAACAATAGACACTTATCGTCTCCACAGAAAATATCTTTTAACATAATACTATATTTTACCAACATATGTCTGCAATCAATGTAGCTTATTTTCATTCATAAAGCAAAATAAAACTTACCTCAGAGATGAATCCAGTCCCTTCGATAGCGTGGTTGAAGGAGGAAACCCCGTGTAACGTACATAGAGACAGACTGCGCATGCGCGATGGTGGGAAGTTAAACGTTCCAGCACAGAAATCAAAACATTAAGTTTTCTCAACTTATTTTTTTGTGTTCATTGGACAAATAGTAGTAAACATGCAGTTAAATAGTTTTTATAAGTTAACTCAACATTGCGCTCAAACATTTGCCCACTCAACTTATAATCTTAAGGTGAGTAAACAATTTGCAAGTTGGATTTTTTACAGTGTATAGCAGTTTGTTACAAAGGAATCGATCGTAAAAGCAGTGATGACAGTAGACTTGGCTGCAACAAAGAATCCTGGAGATTGTCCCGGTATCACCAGAATGTCTATTTCATTCATGATAAAGCCCAAGTCTCAATCCCTGCTGTCTGCTCCTCTAGAATAGGAGTGTATCTGGATCACAGAGCAGGAACTCTGTCCTTCTACAGCGTCTCTGACACAATGACTCTCCTTCACAGAGTCCAGACCACTTTCACTGAACCCTTATACCCTGCTTTTGGGGTTGGTACAGGTTCTTCTGTCAGGATCACAGAGCAGAAGAGAGTTCAGACAGACAAGAAATAAATATAATTGATCGAGTTTCAGATTCAACTGCTGAACTCCCGAAATGTGTATGTACAGTATTTAAATTAAAATGTAATTTGTAGTTTGGATGAACAAAAGGCATAACATTTCTTAAACACCATCAATGAATATTCAAAACCCATTGAAGACACTCAAGTTGGATTTAGTAAATAAATGTACGATTATACATAATCAAATTATTGTGATTTTGTGTATTCTGTAATTTTGACATCTGAAAGTGTTCATCTTCAGCAAGGTTTCATTACTGCAAAACTCAATAATAATCCATGTCTGAATCCACGATGCAGTCGGCTGTGGAAGTAGTAGGGTAGGAAGGGGGGGTCCACCTGCACCCGAAAGGTATATTTTTTTAACCTAGTTTTTTGTAATCCTTAAGGTGTCTAGTAAAGGAATTTTGATGTTCCCCACACAAATTATTGTCCCATATGTGATTTTTTTTATCATCTTTTGTGTCCGTGCTTGATTTTCGGCTGTGAAAAATGAAAACTTTAAATCTACATAGAATCTGAACAATACATCCAACAGACACAATCCACCCCATTTCTCTTCGTCTTTGCATGAGGAATTTATAGATATTAGGATTGTCATGATTAGATGATGTATGGTGCATTAAAACTCAAATAAACGCAAAAAAATGTAAAAAATCTGTGACATTGGATCACTGGAACTCCTCCCCTATGGACCCTATTGATATATGTTTTCTAACTTTTGTATTTTTATAGTCTTTATGATGTCTAATAAGCAAATGTTGATGATCCATACTTGAAATATTGTCACATGTTGGTCCAAATGGACATCTCCCATAATAAGGAGTTACTATTCAAACCGTTATATTGGTATTATATTTATTGAAACAAAACAGAAAACCACTCATATAGTCAAATGTGTGTATATATAGGGTATAACAAATCCCCATTAGAATAAACTGAAATAGAAAAAAATATTCTAATCAAAGGTCAAAAGGTCAAGGGCAATAATGTCTATTCATCATACAGAAGGTCTTCATTATCGACCTCTTGCTCCTCGTCTTCCTCACCATCTCCATCCATCTCCTCGACTGTTTCCTCCAGCAAGTCAGTGAGTAAAGTAAAGTGGGGAGGATAGGTCCACAAGACCACACTGGTTCCAGGGTACCCTCTTCAGTCTTTTCCCAGCCTTGGCCAGGATCATGGGGCTTGGGACACCAGAATATCGGTGTGGCTGCTCCCTTGTAGTTGGCCAGACGGTGGTCAACACGGTTGATGTGTGGGACCAGGTTGTCTCTCCAGGGCGGGAGCCGGGACAAATCCACCTTGAATCTGGTGAATCTCTGTTATGTCCGCTCAGGACGAATTAATCTGTGTTCATTTGGTAACGCCTCGCTGCATGTTTAGGTTGCAGCTTTTTTGGTCTGAAATGTTTGGTTCCGGTTTGTCCGAAAAGTGAAGAGAGTTGCATGCATAAATCTCTCGTCCAGCTTCCTTTTTTTATACACAACAATTGGCGATGAGGATGGGTGAATTTTCTCTTCCTCCTCCACCTCCTTTCCTCGCACTTTCCGGTGAGCCTACAATACCGTGGAATCGCTGGCATCAGTCTTTTGAAACATACCTACAAGCTACGGGACTAGCTGACGTGAGTGCAGTTCGGAAAACAGCGTTGCTGAGGCACTGTTTAGGAGTCGAGGGACAATGGGTACTGGAGACATTAACTGGCAATGGGACAAATACAGACTATGCAGGGACAGTGAAACTTTTAAAAGACCAGTTTGCTGCCCCACAGAGTGTTTTATTGAGACGGTTTATGTTTAGACAACGACACCAACTACCAGGGGAGTCCGTCCATCAGTACGTCTCCAACCTAAAAGGTTTAGCCAGCCATTGTAAATTCGGCGCATTGACAGACGAGATGAAACGCGATCAACTGATTGAGCACACTACACAGGCTAAAATATGGGAGACGTTGCTACTCGAATCAGACGACTTAACACTAGCTAAGGCTGTTGCCATTGCATTCCAAATTGAAAGTGCAGCGGAATGTGCAGCTAAATTAACACAGACAGAATCATCATTAAGCCAAGCAGTATGCATAAGAGCACAGTCACATGACCAGCAACAGCAGCAGCCATCTAGGTCTGTTTTGGATGAACCAGACACAGCCCCAGACCCAGTCATGCATCTCACAAGATAAGAAGGGCCACGTCAGCGTCAAAGGCAGTTTTCCTGCGGTAACTGTTGATCAAACACACATGCCACCAGAGCCCGGCACTGTCCAGCTAATGACCAAACATGCCGTAACTGTGGCAGGAAAAATCACTTTGCAAAAATGTACGGCTCTGACCCCTCCAGGTCGGATGCACACACTCCCCGTGGTTCACCCACCATAATTCGCCATGTAACATCGGGGCCCATGCAATTCAAGTCATGTACAGTGAATATAAACACAGTGTGTACTCCCCTGCTGCTAGACACAGGTGAAAGTGTCTCCCTTCTGAATGCCAGTACATACCATAAGTTCTTTCATTCCTGTCCACTGTCCACGCCCACTGCTGTCCTATATGGGTATGGTAACTCAAAAATTGACTTGTTGAGGTCCATCACAGTGACTGTTAGCTATGGCACTAGGGTCTTGCCCTCCTTTGTCTTCAATATGGCCTGACGAGGGGTGAATTTAATGGGGCTGGATCTGTTCATGGCATTGGGATTTTCACTCATTTACACAGGGGGGGCTGCCATTATGACTGTCGCTGCCGGACCACATCAGAAGTGGTCATCACTGTTTGAAGGGCTGGGCTGTCTGTCTGCTTTTGCCCATCAACCCCTCATTGACTCCTCGGTGACGCCAGTCGTCCAGCCACTGCGCCATATTCCACTGGCCCTGAAGGGATGGAGTGTCTGTTGAGCTGCAGCGGCTGCTGGATGTCGGTATCATTGAGTCGGTTGATGCTTCACCATGGATTTCAAATTTGGTTGTGGTAAGAAAGAAAACAGGGGCTCTGCGAGTCTGTGTGGACCTCTGTGCAGTAAATAAAGCTGTCATCCCAAACAGATACCCATTGCCCACGTCCCGAACCGACCTCGGCTGCCCAGCTCGCTTCATTCCTGGGCATGACGGGCTACTACATGAAGTTCATGCCTCAGTATTCAGCCATAACAGCCCCACTGCGCCAGCTGCTTCGGAGAGATGAACTGTGGGTCTGGTCGTTAGAATGCACCAAGGTAGTGCAAACTCTTAAAGCTCAACTTACCTCACCTCCAGTGTTGGCACATTTTGACATATCCAGTCACACCCTGGTCACCTGTGATGCCTCGGCCATGGCGATAGGGGCTGTACTGTCACAAGTACAGAATGGCGTGGAGAGGCCTGTTGCATTCGCCTCCCGAGCTCTGAACCAAACCGAACAAATGGCGCTTTTCCACTACACGGTACCAGCTCGACTCGGCTCGCCTCGACTTGGCTCTGTTTGGTTTTCCACTGTGTAAAAGTTGTACCTGTACCTGCTTCCAGGTACTTTTTTTCGTACCACCTCCGGCGAGGTTCTAAGCGAGCTGAGGCGATACTAAAATGTGACGTGAAAACATGGCAGACTGCTGATTGGTCAGAGAGAATCGTCACTATTCACTGTGTCATCATTGCACGCGTCAGACGGAGTATCCTGAATAAAAAACAGCAAAAACAAAAACGTCCAAAAACAGCATACACTCGATTTCCTCCATTGTCCTGTGTGTCTGGGTAGTGGGTGTGTCTCGCGCGTCTCGCGTAAAAGATTAAGTCACGGCAGTTTCACAGCGTCGCTATGACGACCAAGTACTATTGTGGAGGTACTATCTGCAATGGAAAACGGAGCGAAAAGCGAGCCGAGCCGAGCTGAGTCGAGGCGAGTCGAGCTGGTACTGGTAATGGAAAAGCGCCAAAAGATACTCAGTTGGGGAGCGGGAGGCACTCGCTTGTATGTGGGCTTGCGAGAGATGGCACCTCTACCTTTATGGCCGCCAGTTTATGCTAAGAACAGACCACCAGGCCTTGACAGCTCTGCTTTCCTCTACTGGCACCGGGCACAGGCCGCTGAGAATGCATCATTGGTATGACCGCCTCCGCCAATACAACTATACTCTACAGTAGGGCTGGGATAATGTCGTTGCAGACCTTCTCAGTTCCTGCCCAGGCCCTGCCTACCAGTGTCAACCACATTGAAAGTGAAATTATTCTCACGCTACACACTCTGCTCAAGTCCACGGTCACTCTACAGGAACTGAAGGCAGCCTCAAAACAGGATCCAGTCATCTCCCAGCTCTGCATCTACAGTTGTCAGGGATGGCCACAGGAATTACCAGAGGAGCTGTTAGCATTTTCTCTGGTCAAGCAGGAGCTCTCTTGTTGGAATGAGACATCTGTGGCGGTTAGGTTTTGCACCGTGATTCCAGGGGCCCTTCGCGCCCGTGTGCTGGCCATGGCGCATGATGGCCACCTGGGAATAGTGAAACTTAAACAGAGATGCTGCGACCTGGTGTGGTGGCCAGGCATAGACAAAGACATTGAGGCCCTTGTTAAAGAATGCCCAGCATGTCTTGTAAGTGGAAAGACTGGTCGTCGACACCCACCACCCCTGCATCCCCTGGCCTGGCCCTCAAAACCATGGGAGCATCTGCAATTAGACACATGTGGCGAGATCCACGGTGCCCCCCACTATCAGCGGTTCTTGGTCGTAGTGTATGGTTTACACTCCAAATGGCCTGAGCTGACCACTACCGGCTCCGTCACCTCCCAGGTCATTGTGGACTTTCTGGAGTCTCTCTTCTCCCGCTGGGGCCTTCCACAGACCATTACCACCGACAATGGTCCACAGTTTTTATCTGTGGAGTTTACTTCATACCTGGAGAACAGGGGGATTCGACACATCCGTACAGCCCTGTATCACCCACAGGCAAACGGCAGGGGGGAACGCTTCCATCAATCCCTAAAAAATGGCATCAGAGCACATCAGGCCCAGGGCTGTTCCTTTAAACAAGCCATACATCTAACACTGCTACACTACCGTGCTACTGCTACACTACCGTAGAGAGTTACACCTACCACTGGACAGGCTCCACCCCACCGCAGTCCAGAACTCACTCACACCTGTCAAAGCCTCAGTCACCCGCTGTCAGAAGTGGATGAAACAGTGGTTTGACAAGAGTCAGGATACCAGATATCGCTGTGGCAGACTGGGTGAGAGCTCGCCGACCGCACAGGGAAAACAAGATGGCATCATTTTGGTCCACTCCACAGCAAGTGGTCCGCCGACTGGGACCAGCCACATACCTACTAGATGATGGCACCCGCTGGCACGCCAGCTGCCTTTAGAAGGTGCCAGCACCTCCTGCAATGTTAACTCAGAACAGCGGGGACATAATGCCACCCAGAGCGGAGCAGGAGGACTCCATACCACAAGCAGCCGCACAGCCTGAAGATACTCCCTCGTTGTCACACCCAGTGCCCCCATCATCATTGTCGCTGCCCCTTTCCCCAGCCTCCCTACCACTGTTTGCCTCACCTTCAGCTGTGTGTTCTCCACGGCCAGTGCGCGCCAAGGCACGGCCCGATTACCTGAAGGACTTTGTGTCTACTTTTCATAGTTGAACCCCCCAGAGAAGGGAAAATGTTATGTCCGCTCAGGACGAATTAATCTGTGTTTGTTTGGTAACACCTCGCTGCATGTTTAGGTTGCAGCTGTTTTGGTCTGAAATGTTTGGTTCCGGTTTGTCCGAATGTCCGGTTTGTCCGAAAAGTAAAGAGAGTTGCATGCATAAATCTCTCATCCAGCTTCCTTTTTTATACACAACAGTCTCATCCTCTCCAATAATTTTTTTCAGCATGATGCTGCGCATGTTCACAGATTTTTCGTGGGACTGGCCATACATTACACATGTAAAAGCCTCAATGTCCTCCACCACATCTGGCTCCACAGACCACTGATCACCAAGTTTTCTGAGGACATAAATAATTATAGTATTGCAAAGTCACAATGTATCAATACCTATGTTAAGCATTAAATGCCATTACATGCTACAGGATATCTGACTAAAAATACTCACTTGAAGGCTGCATAGTACTTTGGATTACTCTGCAGCTTTTTCAGAGGCCCAACCTTCCCTTTGCCTCTAAAGGTACTTGTAACGTCTTCTCCTGTGAAGACTTATAGGCAGAGTATTGTTGTGCAGTAGTCTGCCCCCTTACATTCTGGCAGTTCGCTGACATTTAGGATTCGCCTGTGCTTTCCGGTCCCAATGTCGACGTAGCCTACTAATTATTTATGTCCTCAGAAAACTTGGTGATCAGTGCTCTGTGGAGCCAGATGTGGTGGAGGACATCGAGGTATTTACATGTGTAATGTATGGCCAGACCCGCGAAAAATCTGTGAACAACGTGTGCAGCATCATGCTGAAAAATAATGATTGGAGAGGATGAGATGCTTACCACCAGATTCAAGGTGGATCTGTCCCGGCTCCCGCCCTGCAGAGACAACCTGGTCCCACACATCAACCGTGTTGACCACTGTCTGGCCAACTACAAGGGAGCAGCCACACCGATATTCTGATGTCCCAAGCCCCATGATCCTGGCCAAGGCTGGGAAAAGACTCAAGAGGGTACCCTGGAACCAGTGTGGTCTTGTGGACCTATCCTCCCCACTTTACTTTACTCACTGACTTGCTGGAGGAAACAGTCGAGGAGATGGATGGAGATGGTGAGGAAGGCGAGGAGCAAGAGGTTGATTATGAAGACCTGCTGTATGATGAATAGACATTATTGCCCTTGACCTTTTGACCTTTGATTAGAATGACTTTTTTCTATTTCAGTTTATTCTACTGTAATGGGGATTTGTTATACCCTATATATACACATATTTGACTATATGAGTGGTTTTCTGTTTTGTTTCAATAAATATAATACCAATATAACGGTTTGAATAGTAACTCCTTATTATGGGAGATGTTCATTTGGACCAACATGTGACAATATTTCAAGTATGGATCATCAACATTTGCTTATTAGACATCATAAAGACTATAAAAATACAAAAGTTAGAAAACATATATCAATAGGGTCCATAGGGGAGGAGTTCCAGTGATCCAATGTCACAGATTTTTTACATTTTTTTGCGTTTATTTGAGTTTTAATGCACCATACATCATCTAATCATGACAATCCTCATATCTATCAATTCCTCATGCAAAGACTAAGAGAAAATGGGGTGGATTGTGTCTGTAGGATGTATTGTTCAGATTCTATGTAGATTTAAAGTTTTCATTTTTCACAGCCGAAAATCAAGCACGGACACAAAAGATGATACAAAAAATCACATATGGGACAATAATTTGCGTGGGGAACATCAAAATTACTTTACTAGACACCTTAAGGATTACAAAACACTAGGTTAAAAAAATATACCTTTCGGGTGCAGTTGGACCTCCCCTTCCTACCAGACTAAAGAAACTGTTTACAGAGCAGCGTTACTTAAATGTCATATGTGTCACATGTAACCTGTTATATTACATTTATTAAATACAGCCGCTATTTTGTTCTGTTGTGTTGCTATCTGCTAATAAGACCGCCTTTCTATATAAACTGTTTTTTTGTTGTTGTTTTTTACAATTTGAATAGCTGTTGACTTCAGGATGAGGTCTGATTTTGATTTATTTTTACCCAGCTTCATAACTACAGTATCTGATGGTAAGCTGAGAAACCATGATTTTAAAAAACCTTTTAAAGACACATCTTTTTTTATATATATATCCTCTTCTATCAATACATAGCAATGTTTCTTCAAAATATTCATCTTTATATTTGTTCTTGTACTTCAGTTTGATGGAGACAATAGTGGGCAATTGTAACACACTCAATTCCTCCAATCAGAAACAAGCAATGACACTTAATCTGCACATGCTTAGTAGGATTCTCTCTCTCTCTGTGGAAAAGGAGCTCAATTATTTCACCTCAGCATAAGTTTTCAACAAAACACTGATTTTGATTTATGAGAGTTACTTTTTGGAAGTACAGTTTTTGTATTCTGCTGTCTTAAGTTTAGATGACATTGTGTTACAATTGCTCTCGAGCCACATGGCCCAATGTAAGCACGTTGTTTGTTTGTGTTCACATACTTTACTGTTAGAAGATTAACATATTTCACAAAATGTAAAACTACATTTAAAAGGGGTGTATTAAAATAAATGTGTTTGTTCTAATCTCTGATGCCACAACTAATCAGACTACAGTTTAACAGTGTAGTTTAATTATGGCAAATCATTATGTCATTGTTTATGGAAATTATTAGTGTTACCAATTGTAATATTAATTAGTGCACGTATATTTGTTTCCTGTATCAAAAGATGACTATGTCAAGTAGTCTGTAAGTTATGAAGGGAACTGTAAAAAATGGTTACAATTGCCCTCAGTCTCCCACTAATATTAATTAATAATGTAATCTGTAATTATGATAAAATAGAGAGAAAATTCAATGAAATGTTGCATTTGTGTTAATAACAGTGATCTTTTGGTTAATTCAAAGTGGAAATGTTGCTGTTTTAAGAAACATTGTCTTAAGAATCTGCTTCTATTACTATTATGACATTCCTTCAGCTAAACTCACAGGTTTATGTATGACTTAGACTAGTGTCATTCAGATTTATTTGAGATATTGTCATTTAATTTGTCTGTCATTATTCAAATATTTAACTAAATTGTCAAAACACATATATTTACTACATGAAATATTTAATTTATTATTTGTCATTAAATCATCAAAAATGATATCAGACATATTTGACATATTCAGCAGAAATCAGATGTCAGCTGTGATTAGTTTTTATCACCAAGAGCTTTTCACTCCAGAGAGTCATTATCCCAGAAGTGGACGAGATAAACTACTTCATGATCTTCAATTGTGTGTCTGAGTCTAGTACTAAAAAATTAGTAAGTTTATAAATGACGGTTCAATAATGTATGGAATCGTTATTTAATAATTCTATGAATTAGATGCACATTCAGACATCTGTATTATTTATCATAACTTGTAAGCCAATTAAGTGCAGCCATTTTAATCTAAATTCGTAGTTTATTACTATTATGACATTCCTTCGGCTTAAATACAGGCTTATGTATAATTTAGAGAACTGTAGTGTAATTCAGATGTATTTCTTTGACTGAGATTTTGTCATTTAATCTGTCTTTGTTCAATTATTTATCTAAAAATACAAAATATACATAGATTTACATTAAATACTTAATTTAGTATTTAACATTAGATCATCAAACATATCAGTCATAATTTATATATTTAGCAGAAATCAAATGTAAGCTGTGATGAGTTTAACCCAAGAGTTTAGAGGGTCATTATCCCAGTACGAGATAAACTACTTCATGATCTTCAATTGTGGGCTTTTATTTATTTATTTATTTATTTATTTAAGTCTAGAACACATTTTTTTAATAAATGTCAAAGTTTAATAATAACAGTTAAATAATGCTCACCAGTCGATCAGGGGAAGATTTTATTTATTTTTCTCTCATTATCACACAGAACACGCCCATTTTGTTTACGTGCATATAGACTTAACAGAGTGCTTGACTCTTGCATTGACAATACAAGATCTTTCGACAAGATTTCCATCAAGAGATGCATACATTTTTGGTCAAGATCTTGTTTTGATAATGCAAGAGTCAAGCACTCTGTAAAGTCTCCTCCAGCACAACCCAAAGACTTTCAATCATCCTGATGTGTCTTCATGGTTGTTTAAGAAATGAAAAGCTACTCACTCTTTCAATGAGAATTAGAAGGACTGTTGCCAAACATAAAACATGCTAGAAACATAAAAAATCACTGCAATAATGAATGATCCAATCTTAGACTCTTAAGCATTTGCCAATTTAAATCTAAATAGTGACTTATTTTTGGTGGGGCAGTGTATAATATGAATATAACACACCTTACAACACTCTCAGAGTGGATGTCAGTAAATACTGTTTGAAACCTTTTCAAAGAGGCACAGTTTTTAACAAAGACCTTCTGCCAGTACATTGTAGAAATGTTTGTTTCAGATTTATCTTTAGATTTCTGCCTTCTTCAGTTTGGTGTGTAATTAATGATGTAATTTTGATCAGATGAAGAGAAAATAAAATGAAATAGTGTATTTTGTGTTAATAACATTCTAGTGATCTTTTGATGAAAATGTGACAGTTTTAGGAAATATTTTGTCTCCAGAATTCATGATCTATGTGAGATTGTGTGATTATTATTTTTCTCCACAGCATCTGAATAAAAACCTGCTGTTTTTATAACAAAGAAGCATCACTTGTTAAAACAAATGATTTCTGAAAGGTTTATGGTCAATGACATTGTATAACAAACATGAAATATTGAATCATTTTACACACAGATTGCTGTAAGTTATCAACTGGTCTGATTATTGGTGTCGAGAGATACGGTATGATGTTAAGCAAAGTTCAAAAAGTAGAGCATTAAAACTGCAAAGTCATGGCTTTACATAAACAAGTTTGTGGATTCGAGAGAAATGAAACCTATTTCCCTGCTACTGAATATCAGGAAGCTTGTGGGTTCGAGAGAAACGAAACCTATTTCCCTGCTACACGAGCCTCTACTTGAGGATTCACACTCTTCCAGTTTGGTTAAAGCTGTAAAGGAGGGAATATTTGAATATTTGTTATTCTGTCAAATCAGGTAAGAATGTCATAGAGTCGTTAACTAATTGTTTTATGTCTTCTTGCTTGCATTAAAAAAATAACATTCAATTATTACTGCATGAGTTTGATAATAGCTCCATGTTTATTTGGATGATTTATGTTTATTCTTCTGGTTACGGGTGAAGAGTTTACGATTCTTTTATATTAATATACAAAACTAAGTATTTTGTTTAGTTTTATACATGCTCTTTCATAAATGATTTGCATGTGTATTTATGTAGGTTACTCCTTCAGAAATGTCTGAATCTGCAGCGAGTCCGTATGTGGATCAGTTCAGCTGTCCAGTCTGTTTGGATCCTCTGAAGGAGCCGGTGACGATTCCCTGTGGACACAGTTACTGTATGAGCTGTATTACTGACTGCTGGGGCCAGAAGGAGCAGGGGCCGCCGTACCGCTGTCCCCAATGCAGAGAGAGCTTCAGTCAGAGACCTCTACTGAAGAAGAACACTCTGATAGCTGAGATGATGGAGACGCTGCAGAAGACGTCCCTACAAACGGCTGCTGTGGAGTGTGATGTTTGCACTACAAAGAAGAACAGAGCTGTAAAGTCCTGTCTGCAGTGCTTGGCCTCCTTCTGTCAAACTCACCTGCAGCTTCACTATCAATCTCCTGCGTTTATGAAGCACAAACTAGTCGAAGCTTCTAGTCATGGGAACATCTGCCTCAGTCACTGGAAACTTCTGGAGATTTACTGTCAGGATGATCGTCAATGCATTTGTTGTTTGTGTACTGATAATCATAAAGGACACAGTGTGGTGTCTGTGGATTCTGAATGGACTAGTAAAAAGGTAATATCAGCAATAAAAATAAAAAAACATGCATAATCTATTTTATTATAATTATTATATTGCATATATTTATAGGCTGTAATTTCAATTAACCTTGTTATACACCTTTACCAGACAAAGGTGTTATGTCTAGTTTTTTTATTATTATTTTATATATATATATATATATATATATATATATATATATATATATATATATATATGTTTTTGGTATGTTATCATCCTCAGAAAAAGTTAAAGGAGATAAAGGTGTCGTGTCAGAAGCTGATCCAGGAGCGAGAGAGAGGTCAGCAGGAACTCAGTGAAGCTGTGAAGCTTCTTAAAGTATGTTTCTTTATGTGTTCTTTAGTTTTAAAGTTAGTTTGACACATAAAAATTGATATTTTGAATTTAATAAAGGTAGATGTGACCAGAGCCGCCTTAACCTAATGTTAGGCCCCGGGGCTGAGAGGTTTTGTAGGCCCCCCATCCCCTCGATTTATAGAGTCTCATTTAAAAAAAGTGTAATAGCCTATCTAGGTAATCTACATCACAAAATGCATTAGTTTCTTTCGAGACCTACAACAGTGAGTTTTTTTATATTGTTTTTAATTTTAATATTGTTATTAACATATCACTGAGCACATAAACACAAGAAACTTTATTTAACAACCACACACTGCAACTAAATTTCAACTTTATGCAAATGAGAAGCGATTTTCGCGAGCGACAACCAATAGGAAAGAAGCCTTTCAATGGAGCTCAGCTCCCGTCACCGTCTCGAGTGCAGTGCAGGCAAGACAGAAGAGTTCAAGGGCGATTTCACTGTTTTATATGATTTGACTGTAACTAACCACAAACATGGATATAATAAAATGATGCATGGAAAAGAAACTTTCGACAGTCTCAGTGAGTTTAATTCATACATTTATAGTTCGAGTGTTGTTGTAGTTTTATGATGCAAGTTTAGCACTGCTGCAGTTCATTTTACAGTTTCCCCTGCATTATGTTGACTATTAGGGACAAGAAAATTGATTATTTGTCAAATTCGGATGACGTTTTAGTAATTTATGACAGTATGAGTGAGTTTAATTTGTAGATTGATCGATCGTTAATCTAGTAAATTATTTAATCCACTGAACACTGCTGTGTGGTAATATAAAAACACTCCCAACAGCATACTGTTTCTTTTGAGCCTAATTCCTAGTCAAATTAAAATGATATAGTTGTATAATATCACTTGTAATGGTGTTTTGTATAGATGTGGCCAGACGAGCAGTCTAACGCCTCATTCGCGCCGCGGGACCTCTAGACGCGCATAAACGCGTCTTTGCATTGACTTAACATTGAAATCACTCGTGCCAGACGCTCTATTCGCGTTTGGTGTGAACGCACCATAACAATAACATTAGAGCGACAGCACTACCAACGCCCACAAGCGACTAGCGACAAAATCTGACAAGTTAAAACA
The DNA here is from genome assembly GCF_963993115.1 of Abramis brama. Taxonomy (NCBI): domain Eukaryota; kingdom Metazoa; phylum Chordata; class Actinopteri; order Cypriniformes; family Leuciscidae; genus Abramis; species Abramis brama. The sequence goes on from NC_139972.1 coordinate 10,794,960, forward strand.
ATATGACCTTTTCAGCTCATCATGAACCTGAACATGGGAGGCCCCTGAATTTGGGAGGCCCCTGGGCTTCAGCCCAGGTAAGCCCGTGCATTAATGCGGCCTTGGATGTGACCAATAGCTGTTAAGCTATAAAAGTAGTCACATACAATTCATGGTGTTCTTATTGAAACTTTGGTTTGTTTTAAAGCTTGACAGCTACTAATTTACTGTCTACCTTGTTTGGAACAGATACAGCTTAATTTGACTTCTTCTACATTTAGAGAATTTGACAAAATAAATTAAATTGCATTATCACAACAATGATCCGCATGGTCAGATCTTTGTGTTTCTGACAGAGTTCAGCACTAGAGACCATGGAGGACATTGAGAAGGTCTTCACTGAGCTCATCTGCTCTCTTGAGAAGAAACGCTCTGAGATTAAAGAGCAGATCAGAGCTCAGGAGAAGACTGAGATAGATCAAGCAGAGGAACTTCACAAACATCTGGATCAAGAGCTGACAGAACTCAGAAAAACACAAGCAGAGATTGAGAAACTTCTGATTTCTGATGATCAGGTCCAGTGTCTGAAGGTAATTAATGATCATGTGTGTAATTGATATAATGTAGGAAGCTCACTATTCATTGTTCTGTGCTTTATTTATTTTATTTAGTGGAAACGGTCATTTGTACTGATCAGTTCTGCTTTACAAATCATGTTTGAACTGTTTGTCTTATTTCAGAGCTGTCAGTCTGTGTGTGTTTTACCCACATTTAAAGACGTTCCCAGCTTCACTCAACACACTCATCTGTCTTTTAAAGACATTTCAATCTCAGCGATTAAGGACGTTTTGGACGACGTCTGTCAACAACAATCAGCCAAAATACCTCGACAAGGTCTGAATCTTTTAATATGTTATTTTGTCATTCATACTCTTAAACCAACAATTTAACCGTACGCTTGTGTTGTGTCTCTTCAGTGTCAAATGTCCATGTTGCAAAGCCTCCAGAACCAAAGACCCAAAACATTTTTTTGCAGTGTAAGTTGAACTGTGGTTCCCTTTCGTTCAGTCACTACGAGTTACGTCAGTGAATGACGAAATGGGGGTTTCACTTAGAAGCTTATCACCTTCGAGTTCTACAAAATGAGCCAATGGCAATGGAATGCCATGGGTCTGCGGAATTTGCATAGCGTAACTCCGCCCGACTGCATGGGTATAAAAGGAGGAACCTGACATCTGACAAAAGAAGGAATCTTGCATCATGTTTCTGCTTCGGAGCCAAGAGCTTCTCTTCACTCCTCTGCAAGCCTGTTTCTGAGTTCTTCGAGACTACGAGACGAGCGTCTCTCCAATGTGTTGGTGTAACAGCGCGTTCCAGCGAGATCACATTGCCTGCTGCTGATCTGTTTAGTGATCTGCCAACAATGTGTATGCTTCTCCCTGGGCGCTTCATCACACTGCTGAGCGTGGTGATCCAAAGCACCCCTCCAAAGTATGTCGATTTTCGTCTACACTGGTGGCGAAATCCTATAGAGCTGCAGGGCAGGCCGCCGCCTCGCTGCATGCCATGGCCATCTTACAGGTCTACCAGGCCCAGATGCTCAGGGACATGCACAAGGGTAGAGCTGATCATGGAAGAGCTGCGTGCCGCCACCGACCTCGCTCTCCGGGCGACGAAGGTGACCGCACGCACTCTGGGTCAGATGATGTCCACTGCTGTGGTCCAGGAGAGACACCTCTGGCTAAACCTGGCCGATATGCGAGAGGCTGAGCGGACCCGGGTCCTCAACTCTTCCATATCCCAGGCTGGCCTCTTCGGCAGCGCGGTCGAGGACTTCGCCCAACAGTTCTCGGCCACCCAGAAGCAGACTGAGGCCATAAAACATGTTCTGCTCCGGTGGCCAGCTGCTGCCTCCACCCAACCGCCGGCTCAGAATCCTCAGTCTGCTCGCCGCCGAGGGTGCCCTCCTGCAGCTCCCACCCGGCCCCAGCAGCAGCCTTCACCCGGGCTGCAGCTTGGAGGTGGCCGCAGGAAGGCACCCCCGCCCGTACCAGCCCTGCAGCCTGCCAAACGGCAGGTGAAACGGCGCTCCTGATACGGGCAGCTCAGAGATGGGCTGCAGTTCTTCCCAGGAGATGGTAATAGGCTCCGCCTCACCACTCGCGTCCCCCTCTGTCGCCAGACCCCTGTCAGAGCAGGCCCCCGTGGAATGCTCGTCCTTCCCTGGCCTCCTCTGTCAGGATGCAGCATATGACCGTGCCCCCACACCGGGATGCTCCACCTCCCCCATTTGAGCCGGTCATTTCGCCTCGCTGCCCTATCGTGGGTACGTCTGTGGTTCGCATAACCCCGCTGGTTCAGTTTTTGGGAGCCTGGCTAGAGCTTCCCAATCTTTCCCGCTGGCTCGCGAGAACCATCAGGCTTTGCTACGTGATTCAGTTTGCGCGGTCTCCTCCACGCTTTTGGGGAGTCCGCTATACCATGGTGGGTGGCAACGCCCCTGTCATGCATGTGGAGGTCGCCACCCTACTGGCGAAGGGTGCGATCGAGACCGTCCCTCCAGCCGAAATGAAGTCCGGCTTCTACTTCATTGTACCCAAGAAAACTGGTGGGTTACGACCAATCCTGGACCTGCGCGTCTTGAACCGAACCCTTCACAGGTTTCCATTCAAGATGTTGACAGCCAAACACATTTTCGAATGTGTTCATCCTGGACTGGTTTGCAGCGATTGACCTGAAGAAGGCTGTATCCTTCCACCCTGAAGGTTTACATGGCTGCCATCTCTGCGCACCACGACCTTGTTGAGTCGAAAACGGTGGGACAGCATGATTTGGTCGTCAGGTTCCTGAGGGGGGCGAGGAGACTAAATCTCTCCTCGCTCTCCTCTCATACCCTCTTGGGACCCCGCAGTGGTCTTATCAGCCCTGCAGAGAGCTCCCTTTGAGCCACTGAGCCATTGCAATCAGTCGAGCTTAAGTTCATGTCTATGAAGACAGCGCTCCTGGTTGCTTTGGCCTCCATCAAGAGGGTAAGGGACCTGCAGGCATTTTCGGTTGACAAAGCGTGCCTGGAATTTGGGCCAGCTAACTCTCACGTTATCTTGAGACCCCGCCCTGGATACATGCCCACGGTTCCCACCACTCCTTTCAGGGATCAGGTGGTGAACCTGCAAGCGCTGCCCTTGGAGGAGGCAGACCCAGCCTTAGCACTGCTCTGTCCAGTACGCGCCCTCCGTGCTTACGTAGACTGAACGCAATAGTTTTTCAGGACCTCAGACCAGCTCTTTGTCTGTTATAGTGGGAAGCTGAAGGGAAAGGCTCTCTCCAAGCAAAGGTTGTCTCACTGAATAGTGGACGCCATTTCACTCAGATGAGTTCTCCTTAGACCCTGAGTTCCTCCGGCACTGTTGATGCCGTCACCATGCCCAGTTGGTCAGCCCTTGTGATTGGCTAGGTGCTCCATGTGCATGGTTCCCCCGTTGGGCAACCCTCACATGTGTATTTCTACGGTAAGCCTCCTCTGAGCACCTGTTTTCCCTCGGCAAGACCCCTCTTGCCATCTCAAGGTTGAAACATTCCACCCTAAGGGCTGTATACCTCTGAGTTTTCCATATGCTTCCCACAATCGGGTCATATGTGTATTCTAAGTCCTCCCTACGGGTAGGCGCTGTGTTACATATTCCACCTGGGATATGCCACCCAGTGTACCTTGGTATTCCTGCATTAAGCCTAGCCCTTTGTCCGTGCTAGTCTCACGACAGGGAGCTTAGTCTTGCGTAGGGCACTGGAAGACAGTCGCTGTGGCGTGATTGAATTGGGACCCCCATTTCGTCATTCACTAATGTAACTCATAGTGACTGAACGAAAGGGAACGTCTCGGTTACGTATGTAACCCTCGTTCCCTAAGGATGAAATAGAGACGTTACGTCCCTCTGCCACAACCACTGGAGCAGCCTGGAGTTCAGTCTTGGCTCCTCAGTGGACAACATGATGCGAGATTGCCAGCATCCTCCTTTTATACCCACACGGTCGGGCGGAGTTACGCTATGCAAATTCTGCAGACCCATGGCATTCCATTGCCAATGGCTCGCTTTGTAGAACTCGAAGGTGATAAGCTTCTAAGCGAAACCCCCATTTCGTCATTCACTGACGTGAGGTCTCTGTTCCCTCCTCAGGGAATGAGGGTTACATACGTAACCGAGATGTTTCTTCAAGGCAAATCATTAATTGATCAGTGGAAATGATCTGTTACAAAGTGACCATTTTGGAACCAAAGTTTACTTTGTTCAATATTTGTTTTTTGTTCATTCCTCTTCAGATTTCTGTGAACTTCACCTGGATCTAAACACTGCAAACAATAAACTCAAACTGTCTGTAGACAGCAGGAAAATATCATTTACATATAAAGACCATCAGTATCCTGATCACCCAGAGCGATTTGATTGGTTTCCCTTTATCTTGTGTCGAGAGGGTTTGTCCGGTCGCTGTTACTGGGAGGTCGAGTGCAGTGGGAACAATTGGGCTGTAGCAGTTTGTTGCAAACAAATTAGACGTAAAGGAAACCTTAATGACTGTAGACTTGGCTTCAACAAAATATCCTGGAGATTGGGCTATTGTCTGCAGAATTTTTGTTTTATACATGCTAAAGCCCAAGTCCCAATCCCTGCTGCCTCTAGAATAGGAGTGTATCTGGATCACAGAGCAGGAACTCTGTCCTTCTACAGCGTCTCTGACACAATGACTCTCCTTCACAGAGTCCAGACCACTTTCACTAAACCCTTATACCCTGCTTTTGGGGTTGGAGAAGATTCATCTGTCAGGATCACAGAGCAGAAGAGAGTTCAGACAGACAAGAAATAAATATAATTGATTGAGTTTCAGATTCAGTTGCTAAACTCCTGAAATGTGTATGTATTTTAATAAAAATTTAATTTGTAGTTTGGAGGAACAAAAGGCATAACATTTCTTAAACACCATCAATGAATATTCAACACCCATTTAAGACACTCAAGCTGGATTTAGTAAATAAATATACAGTTCATTATCAGATTATAGTGATTTTGGCATCTGAAAGTGTTCATCTTCAGCAAGGTTTCTTTACTACAGCTCATATGTCTGAATCCACGATGCAGTCGGCTGTGGAACAAACTGTTTACAGTCGACATTCATCAAATGTTTTATGTGTCACATGTAACATTTTATATTACATTTATTAAATGCAGCCGCTTTTTTTGTTCTGTTAATAAGACTTTCTTTCTTTATCATTTTTTTAATTTTAATAATTGTTTAGCCTGTTTCATAACTACAGTATCTGATGGTAAACTTTTAAAGACGCATCTTTTTAAAATATCCTCTTCTATCAATACATACAATGTTTCTTCAGAAATTCATCCTTATATTTGTTGTTCTTTGGTTTGATGGAGACAATAGTGGGCAATTGCAAGACACTCAATTCCTCCAATCAGACACAAACGATGACAGTTAATCTGCACATGCTCAGTAGGATTCTCTCTCTGTCTGTGGAAAAGGAGCGCGATCATTTCAGCAAAATTTTCAAAACAAAAAGTTTTCAACAAAATACTTTTAACTAAAAAATATTTTTATTTATGAAAGTTACTTTTTGGACGTACAGTATTTTTATTTTGCTGTCTAAGGGATATATGACATTGTGTTACAATTGCCCCTGAGCCACATGGCCCAATGTAAGCACGTTGTTTGTCTGTGTTTACATACTTTTCTGTTCGAAAATGAACATATTTCACTACATTTAAATGTAAAACTACATTTAAAAGGGGTGTATTAAAATAAATGTGTTTGTTCTATTCAAAATCAAAGGAGGTCTGTCTGTCTTGTGTGTCTCACCGGTCCTGGACACACTTGGCCTGAACTAATGGCAACTACATGTGCCACATCTGTGAATCAAACTAGAGTTTAACAGTGTAATTTAAGTATGGCAAATCATTATGTCATTGTTTATGGAAATTATTAAAAAGTGAATATTATCTCCACATTATCTCATTGAGTTATTCTGTTAATATGTCTATCTTGTACCATTTCATTAAAGTTTGGTTAAAGACTGTTCTTGACTCATTAGCTGATTAATATATTTGAGTAAAATATATATTTAAATAATTAAAATATAGTTGCCACTAGAATAGCTGCTTAGTCTTCTACACAAATAAAAAAGACTTTTACTTTTTGAATGCATATGATGCCTGACAAATTAAAGAATTTGAACCATACACAAATAAATCTTAAGTAACATTATTAGATACTACAGCAGTGAAGTAATAATTTTGAGGTAGGCTTTTATTTGAGATACAGTGGGTTAAAATGACTTATTTTTCAGTGTTACAATTGCCCCCAAACACTATTACAAACAACCTCACAAAAGGGTCAATTGTAACACTCTAACTTTTTGCATTTAGCCTAATTTAATATAGTCTTGTCCTTATTAGTGAAAATATATCAATTGTATTATTAATTAGTGCACCTATATTTGTTTCTTGTATCAAAAGATGACTAGTGTAATTCAAGTAATCTGGGCCGGTTCCCCAAAACGTTCTTATCGCTAAGTAGTTCTTAACCTATTCCTTAACCTCTCTCTTAACGTTATTGTCATGATCCTGGCTCTCTCTTTCTTTATTTCTCCTTCTGGTTTTTTCCCTTTCCCTCTTACGCACACACAAACACACACACACACACACACACACACACACACACCCCTCCGCCCACACCTGTTTACGCACACACCCATTACTACACGCGCTCATTCATTACTACACGTGCTCATTCACTCCAGCTGTATCTCGTCACCCCATCTCCCTCTCCTTCCTCTCCTCACCTGTTCCCATCTTCTATCATTAGTCTTTCTATTTCTAGTCCCCTTTTTCTCTTCTTCTCTGTCAGATTATTGCTGACTGTAACGCATGTTACTGATCGCTATCTCTATCTACAGAGGTCCTGTCCTGTCCTGTCCTGTCCTGTCCTGTCGAGTGTTACACGTGGTATCTCCCTCCTGTTATTTTGTTCTCTCTTTGTGCTCAGCCAGTTTACCCTGCTGTTTAGAGTTGATGCAGGTTCGTGGTCTCACCAGCATCCCTGCTTTCACCACCTGACCAGACATTACAGATCAGCGCTGCTTTCTGTTTGTGTTTGAGTAGAGACCTGCTGTTATATTGTCTCTCGATCTTCTGTTGGACATATTAAGAAGAGACTTATTTTCTGTCTGCCTATTCGGCCTGCCTTGTTTCTATTAAAAGAGAACTGAATCTGCTTCACGCCTTCGGGTCCTATCTATCTCCACATACCTGACAGTTATGGCACGATTCCCGACACGTTCGTACGCTAAGTATATCTTATGTAAGTCACACTTTCGTAAGGTTGGTCTGGACCACTCTTAGCTTTACCTTATCACTGTTGCAGGTCTATACGAATATAATTCTGAAGTTTTAATACACCCAGACAGTATTCAGTTAGGCTAATTCAAGTGTTTTCATGCAAAGAATAAAATTGTCATTACACTGATTGTTGTTAGATTTTTAATTATATTATTATACAATATTATTAATTTAATTAAAAAGCGCTTTTAAAGGCCAGTGAAAGCATAGGCTACTGTCAGTTAAGTCCTATTCGGACGCTAATATTGTTTCTCATGGGCTTGTATGGTATTTTAAACATTTATAGGGGTGAGTCGGTGATTTTAGTGCCGTCCGAATCCATAATATCAGTGTTTTTTCTCACCCAACCCGCGTAAAAATCCCTGGCCAAATTAGTACCTACTGTTTTTTGACAAACAGGTCGTGTGGTAATTTAATTGCCGTCTGAATCCAAACTCTCTGAGTTTACAAGAAGAGATTCAAAATCCACTGTTTAAACCCTTTTTGATCACTGCCGAGCACCGAGATGTAGGCCTACACTTTTATTACTGAAATGCTGTAAAGTATTTCCAAGAACAATATTTCATCATAGCTCCACCTCAGCGAACAAAAATGGGAAAGAGAAGAAAGCACGTACAAATTTGAAATGGTTATTATGGCAGCAATATATGATACAATTTAAAAATATGTAGGCTATAGGCTATTATAGTTTGGATTATTTTTTATAATATCCCATGAGTCCTAATAAATGCAATTTCAACTATTTCTGAAGTGCTTCTTTTATAAAGAACACCGCTTTCTCACATAAACAGCCCCTGCACGAGAGAATAATTGATTCTCGAGCCATCGATATCAACCAATTCAGCACCATCGTCACGGACAGCACCCGGTAACGTCGCATGTAAGAAGGTATATCTTAAGCAGCTTCCTAAGGTATGGTTCGGGGAACACACAACATAAACAACTTTGGTAAGATATCTTTCGAGTCTTCTTAGCGCTAAGAGTGAGCGTTATCGGGAACCGGGCCCTGAGTTATGAAGGAAAATGTGAACAATTTTACAATCTCCACTAATATTAATTAATAATTTAATCTGTAATTATGATAAAATACAGAGAAAATGCAATGAAATGTTGCATTTGTGTTAATAACAGTGATCTTTTGGTTAATTCAAAGTGGAAATGTTGCTGTTTTAAGAAACATTGTCTTAAGAATCTGCTTCTATTACTATTATGACATTCCTTCAGCTAAACACACAGGTTTATGTATGACTTAGACTAGTGTCATTCAGATTTATTTGAGATATTGTCATTTAATTTGTCTGTCATTATTCAAATATTTAACTAAATTGTCAAAACACATATATTTACTACATGAAATATTTAATTTATTCTTTTTCATTAAATCATCAAAAATGATATCAGACATATTTGACATATTCAGCAGAAATCAGACGTCAGCTGTGATCAGTTTTTATCACCAAGCGCTTTTCTCTCCAGAGAGTCATTATCCCAGTAGTGGACGAGATAAACTATTTCATGATCTTCAATTGTGTGTCTGAGTCTAGTACTAAAAAATTAGTAAGTTTATAAATGACGGTTCAATAATGTATGGAATCGTTATTTAATAATTCTATGAATTAGATGCACATTCAGACATCTGTATTATTTATCATAACTTGTAAGCCAATTAAGTGCAGCCATTTTAATCTAAATTCGTAGTTTATTACTATTATGACATTCCTTCGGCTAAAATACAGGCTTATGTATAATTTAGAGAACTGTAGTGTAATTCAGATGTATTTCTTTGACTGAGATTTTGTCATTTAATCTGTCTTTGTTCAATTATTTTTCTAAAAATACAAAATATACATAGATTTACATGAAATACTTAATTTAGTATTTTACATTAGATCATCAAACATATCAGTCATAATTTATATATTCAGCAGAAATCAAATGTCAGCTGTGATAAATTTAACCCAAGAGTTTACAGGGTCATTATCCCAGTACGAGATAAACTACTTTATGATCTTCAATTGTGGGCTTTTTTTTTTTTTTTAAAGTCCAGAACACTTTTTTTTTTTCTTTTTTTTTAAATAAATATCTAAGTTTAATAATTACAGTTAAATTATGTTCACCAGTCGATCAGGGGAAGAAACATTTTATTCCTCTTTCTCTCATTATCTCACACAGAACACACGCCCATTGTTTTGTTTACGCGCTGAGAGCTAGGAAGTATTTGAATTCAAGAGAAAAGAAACTTAGGCTATTTCTCCTCTACACAAGAAGTGATTCAACCTCTGTAATAGATCAACACCGCTGTTATTTGTGTCAAAAGCTTTATAAGCTTTAACGCAAATCATATTTGAGTTGTATTTCTGTCGAGGTAAGGACTTCATAAGATCCAATAATTATGACTTTATCATGTTGTCTGATTTTAAAAAGAAATCGCGTTCAAATATGTATTTGTGTGTTTGTGTGTGTATACAGAGTTTCTAATCCTGTAACTTGTAACAGGCCTGATGAAACAAAATTTTGCTTTGTACTTCATTGGTTAACAATTATTTTTGTATTTTGTTGTCTAATGAAAACATAAGTGATTTACTATTGAATTGAAATACTCGATTACATACCTCAAAACTATACTTTTTACTCTTTACGATTTCGAAGATTTTTTAAAAATACAAACCTATTTCTGTGGTGATCATGACTAATAAGACTATTCTGGATAAATACAAATTAAACTATATCGACAGCATATACAAAAGCATTTACAGCCTGCAGCTGATCAGCAGAGAACAGATTTTATTTTCCCTCAGTTAAAAAAAAAAATAAACATTGGGATTAGGCTTCTCTCAAACTATTTTTTTGGTTATACTCGGACTTTGTAAAATCTTGTCAGTATCCATACTTTCACTTAAGTAAAAAACAAAAAGACAAATAACTGATTTTCTTGGCTAGACAGCCCTTATTACAGAAGCTGAGAATCTGTTCATCTTTGAACACGGCAAAGAAATGTCTGAATCTGCAGCGAGTCCGTATGTGGATCAGTTCAGCTGTCCAGTCTGTTTGGATCCTCTGAAGGAGCCGGTGACGATTCCCTGTGGACACAGTTACTGTATGAGCTGTATTACTGACTGCTGGGGCCAGAAGGAGCAGGGGCCGCCGTACCGCTGTCCCCAATGCAGAGAGAGCTTCAGTCAGAGACCTCTACTGAAGAAGAACACTCTGATAGCTGAGATGATGGAGACGCTGCAGAAGACGTCCCTACAAACGGCTGCTGTGGAGTGTGATGTTTGCACCACAGAGAAGAACAGAGCTGTAAAGTCCTGTCTGCAGTGCTTGGCCTCCTTCTGTCAAACTCACCTGCAGCTTCACTATCAATCTCCTGCGTTTATGAAGCACAAACTAGTCGAAGCTTCCAGAAACATTCAGGAGAACTTCTGTCTCAGTCATGGGAAACTTCTGGAGATTTACTGTCAGGATGATGGTCAGTGTATTTGTTGTTTGTGTGCTGATAATCATAAAGGACACAGTGTGGTGTCTATGGATTCTGAATGGACTAGTAAAAAGGTAATATCAATAATTAAAAAACATGCATAAACTATTTTATTATAATTATTATATTGCATTTATAGGCTGTAATTTCGATTAACCTTGTTACACACCTTTGCCAGACTTGAAAGGTATTATGTCTATTTTAACCAATTTTTATTTTATTTTTTGTATGTTAACATCCTCAGGAAGAGTTAAAGGAGATAAAGGTGTCAGGTCAGAAGCTGATCCAGGAGCGAGAGAGAGGTCAGCAGGAACTCAGTGAAGCTTCTTAAAGTATGTTTCTTTATGTGTTCTTCAGTTTTAAAGTTTGTTTGACATGCAAAAGTTGATATTTTGAATTCAATTAAAGTAGATGTGACCAATAGCTGTTTAGCTACAAATACTGATTAAAAAGTGTTATAAAAGTAGTGACACAATTTATGGCGTTCTTATTGAAACTTTGGTTTGTTTTGAAGCTTGACAGCCACTAATTTACTGTCTACCTTGTTTGGAACAGATACAGCTTAATTTGACTTCTTGGACATTTGACAAAAGGAAAACGAAATTACATTATTTTGACTATTGCACTAATTTGAGTCACAACAATGTTTTTCATGGTCAGATCTTTGTGTCTCTGACAGAGTTCAGCGCTAGAGAGCATGGAGGACATTGAGAAGGTCTTCACTGAGCTCATCTGCTCTCTTGAGAAGAAACGCTCTGAGATTAAAGAGCAGATCAGAGCTCAGGAGAAGACTGAGATAGATCGAGCAGAGGAACTTCACAAACATCTGGATCAAGAGCTGACAGAACTCAGAAAAACACAAGCAGAGATTGAGAAACTTCTGATTACTGATGATCAGATCAATTTTCTGAAGGTAATAAAAGTCTTTTAATGATCACATGTGTTATTGATGTACTGTAGGACGCTCACCATTCAATCTTCACCTTAGTTTCGGTAGTCGTGTCAAAGCAATAACTAAATCAGCATACTATCATCTCAAAAATATTGCAAGAATTAGATGCTTTGTTTCTAGACAAGACTTAGAGAAACTTGTTCATGCTTTCATCACCAGCAGGGTGGATTACTGTAATGGATTACACCAGCAGGGTGGATCACATCTCATTGTAGTTTTGTATGACCTGTATTTTATTTTGTATATACTTTTTATTCTAAACTGAACTCGGTAACTTTAGAATACTGTTTCTTACTTACTGCATAACTAATAAGGAATTACTGAAGAACTAATAGGTAATTCTTCATTAACTACTTCTTCACTACTGTTAACTACTAAGGAAAATGTGTTAACTAATCAGTATGTAATATAATTTTATGATTGTGTTAAGTAACAGTTAGTTAATCAATAACTAATTCATTCTGTCATACCTCATGAAGAACTACTATTAATTATCTACTAATTAAGGTTCAAGAAAATAACTAAGAAGTAACTAATGAACAGTCATACAAAACTACAATGAGATGTGACCTTCCTTATTTACTGATGTTATTAATAGAAGTAGTATTATGAAAATACAAGTTTAACAAATACATATAAATGTTAAAGAGGTTTTTGCCTGTGTGGTTTGTGTGTTCTGTAAGAAAAAGAACCCCACTCAAGTGCCTTGCCATAACTAACCTCAGATTATTTTTTATATTTTATTTACAGTACTGTGTGTGTCTGTATTCCTCAGCATAGAATGCCATTGAGTAAATTCATGTATTTGAGGCAACAACTGAGGGAAACTGAAAATATAGGGAACTTATTAGTAATTAATAAATAATTATCAAATAACTCTGCAGGAATTACTTAGAACCTGAAAAGTATTCTAAAGTGAAAATATAGGGAACCCATTAGTAATTAATGAAGAATTATCAAATAATTATCCAGGAATTAGGCTACTTATAACCTGAAACAGTATTCTAAAGTGAAAAAATAGGGAACCTATTAAAATTAATAAAGAATTGCCACATAATTCTGACTCAAATCAAACTTACTGTAAAAAAAAAAAAAAAAACCCTATTAATGTAATCATCTTAACCTTTGTAAAATACACAACAATGACTTGTTTAGGCTACATGATATCTTCCTTTATTACTGTCTAAAAAAAAAAAAAAAAAACATTGATCACTTTAAAAATGAATTACCTTTGTACTTTTACTAAGGTAATTTTGAAAATGAATAGGACTAATTATAATTTTACTGGAGTAATATTTTATTGGGGTATCTGTACTTTTACTCAAGTACTTGATTTGTGTACTTCATCCACCACTCCACAGCTAAGAAAAACCTGGTAGTGACTACTGTATGACTGTTCATTATTAGTTACTTCATAGTTATTTTTCTTGAACCTTAATTAGTAGATAATTCATAGTAGTTAATTAATAGTAGGTATGACAGAATTCATTAGTTACTGATTAACTAACTGATACTTAACACAATCATAAAATTATATTACTGATTAGTTAGCACATCTTCCTTGGTAGTTAACAGTAGTGACTTGAGTGTTAATAAAGAATTACCTATTAGTTCTTCAGTAATTCCTTATTAGTTATGCAGTAAGTAAGAAACGGTATTCTAAAGTGTTACCCTGACCTCAAATGGCACTGAGAATTGGGTAAGAGAGATGAATCCATGCTGATGACCTGGGTCTGTGGTGGAGTAGTGAGTTTGATGTGTAATTAAACTCGAGGTTCTGTGGGGAGCGGACTGGATCCACTACATTCCTAGAGCTTCCGAACAAATCTTTGGGGTGCGGACTGATGGGGCAGTGAACCCGAGGTTACCCCGTGAGTCAGTCCTAGAGCTCCTCCTGTCCAATTTTAGGGAAAAATCGGATCCATCGGAGAAGTCCAATAGATTTCTTAAGCGCCGAAAGAACACCACAGACACAGTGTAATCAGCATGGGAAAAACTCACAGTAAAACTGGGAGTTGTGAAAAATATGATAAACCAGTGTTTTGCCAGATGAGAAGTTTATCTATGTATCATCTTTTTACTCTTTTAATTCATTTTATAACTGTATCATATATCTCTTTTAATTCCTTTTATAACTGTTTTAACTTTCCTTGCTTTTATTTTGTAATTATTTGAATTCCTTTCTGTAAAGCACTTTGAATTGCCATAGTGTATGAAATGTGCTATATAAATAAACTTGCCTTGCTTTTAAGTATTTCTTTTATTTAGTGGAAACAGTCACTTGTGCTGATGCCAACATTTTGAGAATCTAAACATTATTGAGGTGCTTGACTTGTTATATGTTTTGGAAAAGATCAGTTCTGCTTCACAAATTATGTTTGAATTAGTATTTGTCTCATTTCAGAGCTGTCAGTCTGTGTGTGTTTTACCCACATTTGAAGACGTTCCCAGCTTCACTCAACACACTCATCTGTCTTTTAAAGACATTTCAATCTCAGCGTTTAAGGAGATTTTGGAGGACGTCTGTCAACAACAATCAGCCAGAATATCTCCAGAAGGTCTGAATCTTTTAATATATTATTTTGTCATTCATAGTCTTAAACCAACAATTTAACCTAATTGTTTTTTTTGTCTCTTCAGTGTCAAATGTTAATGTTACAAAGCCTCCAGAACCAAAGACCCCAAATAATTTTTTGCAGTGTAAGTTGAACTGTGGTTTCTTCAAGGCAAATCATTAATTGATCAGTGGAAATGATCTGTTACATTGTGACCATTTGGAACCAAAGTTTACTTTAAAGTTCAATATTTGTGTTTTTTGTTCATTCCTCCTCAGATTTCTGTGAACTTCACCTGGATCTAAACACTGCGCATAGAAACCTCAAGCTGTCTGAAGACAGCAGGAAAATATCATGTTCAGATAAAGATCAGCAATATCCTGATCAACCAGAGCGATTTGATAAGTTTCATTACATCTTGTGTCAAGAGGGTTTGTGCGGTCGCTGTTACTGGGAGGTCGAGTGCAGTGGGGACGTTTGGGCTGTAGCAGTTTGTTACAAAAGAATTAGACGTAAAGGAAACGGTAATGACTGTAGACTTGGCTTCAACAAAATATCCTGGAGATTGGGGAATTGTCTGCAGAATTTTAGTTGCATACATGCTAAAGCCCAAGTCCCAATCCCTGCTTTCTCCTCCTCTAGAATAG
The DNA here is from genome assembly GCF_963993115.1 of Abramis brama. Lineage (NCBI taxonomy): Eukaryota > Metazoa > Chordata > Actinopteri > Cypriniformes > Leuciscidae > Abramis > Abramis brama. Next base: position 10,809,971 of record NC_139972.1, read on the forward strand.
GAGTGTATCTGGATCACAGAGCAGGAACTCTGTCCTTCTACAGCGTCTCTGACACAATGACTCTCCTTCACAGAGTCCAGACCACTTTCACTGAACCCTTATACCCTGCTTTTGGGGTTAGTACAGATTCATCTGTCAGGATCATAGAGCAGAGGAGTTTCAGATTCAGTTGCTAAACTCCTGAAATGTGTATGTATTTCAATTAAAATGTAATTTGTAGTTTGGATGAACAAAAGTCATAATATGTCTTAAACACCATCAATGAATATTCAGCACCCATTTAAGACACTCTCAATTCGGATATGGTAAATAAATATAGTTCATTATCAGATGTTACAAAAATCAGATTATAGTGATTTTGATTGTAATATTGGCATCTGAGAGTGTTCATCTTCAGCAAGGTTTCTTTACTGCAAAACTCAATAATAATCCATGTCTGAATCCACGATGCAGTCGCTGTGGAACAAACCGTTAGCAGTGCGACATTGATCAAATGTTTTACGTGTCACATGTAACATGTTATATTACATTTATTAAATGTACCTGCTAATAAGACCTTCTTTCTTTATAAACATTTTTTCAAAAGATTGTTCTTTATATTTGTTTGGTTTGATGGAGACAATAGTGGGCAATTGTAACACACTCAATTCCTGCAATCAGAAACAAGCGATGACAGTTAATCTGCACATGCTCAGTAGGATTCTCTCTCTGTCTGTGGAAAAGGAGCTCAATCATTTCACCTCAGCAGAAGTTTTCAACAAAACACTGATTTTGATTTGTGAAAGTTACTTTTTGGATGTACAGTATTTTTATTCTGCTGTCTAAAGGATAGATGACATTGTGTTACAATTGCCCCCGAGCCATATGGCCCAATGTAAGCACGTTGTTTGTCTGTGTTTACATACTTTTCTGTTAGAAAATGAACATATTTCACTAAATTTAAATGTAAAACTACATTTAGAAAGGGAGTATTAAAATAAATGTGTGTGTTCTATTCAAAATCAAAGGAGGTCTTGCTGTCTTGTGTGTCTCACCGGTCCTGGACACACTTGGCCTGACCTAATGGCAATGATATCTGCATGTGCCACAACTGTGAATCATACTAGAGTTTAACAGTGTAATTTAAGTATGGCAAATCATTATGTCATTGTTTATGGAAATTATTAAAAAATGAATATTATCTCCAGAACTCCACAGAGTTATTCTGTTAATATGTCTATCTTGTACCATTTCATTAAAGTTTGGTTAAAGACTGTTCTTGACTCCTCAGGTGATTAATGTATTTGAGTAAAATATATATTTAAATTAAAATATAGTTACCAATAGAATAGTTGCCTAGTCTTCTGCAAAAATAGTAAAAGACTTTTGCTTCTGAATGCATATGATGCCAGATATCTAAAAGAATTTGAACCATGTACAAAAAAGTAACATTATTAGATACTACAGCAGTGAAGTGATTACTTTGAGGTAGGCTTTTATTTGAGATATAGTGGGTTAATTTAACTTATTTTTAAGTGTTACAATTGCCCCCAAATATTTACAATCACCCACCTAGGGGGCAATTGTAACGGACTTCTTGCATTTAATTTAATATTATAGTCTTGTCCTTATTTGTGAAAATATACCAATTGTATTATTAATTAGTGCACGTATATTTGTTTCTTGTATCAAAAGATGACTAGTGTAATTCAAGAAGTCTGTGAATTATGAAGGAAACTGAAAAAAAAAAAAAAACAGTCTCCCGTTCTCCCCCTATATTAATTAATACAGAGAAAGTTAAATGAAATGGTGCATTTGTGTTAAATAACAGTGATATTTTGGTTAATTCAAAGTGGGAATGTTGCTGTTTTAGGAAACATTGTCTTAAGAATCCACAGGTTTATGTATAACTTAGACTAGTGTCATTCAGATTTATTTGAGATTTTGTCATTTAATTTGTCTGTCATTATTCAATTATTTAACTAAATTGTCAAAACATATATTTAAAATGGAATATTACATTTTTCAATCTGAATGGACAAATCAAAAGGTAAATGTTTATGTTCATGTTCATCTGTAATTTGTAGTTTTATGTTTAACTTGTTTATCCCATCCCCTAATCGGACAAGTATACAGATGGCATTACATTTTATTGTGCATAAACAAAATTGCATTTTTGTGGAATTAGTCCCTGATTATTGCTGCTTGCAGCTCAATCTTTCTTTTACATATTAACTTTGCATGTGAACATCTTCAGAAAGAGTTAAAGGAGATAAAGGTGTCGTGTCAGAAGCTGATCCAGGAGCGAGAGAGAGGTCAGCAGGAACTCTGTGAAGCTGTGAAGTCTTATAAACTTTTGAAGTCGTGAGTATCAGTACGAGGACCAGATGACTGGTCAAATCACAAATACCACAGACCATCACAACATTTTAATCTCGCCAATTTCATTAGACTGAAAGCATAATCACTTTGGATTTGAACAACATCTGTGACAATGGAAATGGCTGTTTCCCCTTCGTCAGCTCACTATGTTTTGAGTCAGAAGTGATTCTGACGAAAGGGGATCGCTTGCGAGAGCCTATCTACTTCAAGTGAAATAAAACGAGCCAATGCATATTGCCATGCGATAATTGCACCAGCTGCTGTGCATCGAATGCTGTGCACGAGCATATAACGAGCAGCAGGTGCCTCGCATCCTTGTCTTTTGCCAGATGGTGTATGCCGTTCCTGTCTCCTGCAAAGATCTACTGAGTGTCTTCGAGTCTCTGCCAAGAAGAATCTCTGGTTCGTGGTGTTTGTGTGATGGCGCTGACAGCGAGGGTCGCAATCTCTCTGCGTCTTCTCTTCAGAGCATAAACAGCTGTTTTCACAGCTTTGTCGGTTCGGTGGGCGTGACAATCGAGAGTGAGTGCTCACATTTGGTTGCATTCCTGGTGTGGCTATCTCCCTGTGCATTTCAGAACCTCAGAGCACATCTAAAAGAGCTCTTCTTCTGCCCAGCAGAAAAAGCCTATTTGGTTAATAGCATTGGTGACCTGAGGTATCACAGTGAGAGGTAACCCGCCGAGCTGGTCTCCTCGGGCCCCTCACTCCTCTGTAACGCCACCAGTGGAGCCCCCAAGAGAGTGCGCTGGACCACCCACGGCGGCCCCAGTAATTTCTTTTGGGGCTCCACCGGATGATCCACGCCTCCCCTCCTGGGGGAAATCCACGCCTCCCCTCCCGGGTGTGTAAGGTCTTGTCCGCTCTCGCTCCTGTAGGTCTACTAGAGAATTGCCCAAGGAATAGTTGCCCTACTCAATGAATTGCCCAAGGGTAGTTCCGACCCAGGGGTTATGCAGGAACTGCGTACAGCGACGGCCTCGCCCTCCGGGCGATGAAAGTCACTGCACGCTCCCTAGGTCGGGCGATGTCCACGTTAGTGGTCCAGGACCGACACCTGTGGCTGACCTTGGCAGACATGTGTGAGCCCGACAAAGTGCGGTTCATCAATGCCCCTGTCTGTCAGGCCGGCCTCTTCGGCGACGCTGTGGAAAACTTTGCCCTGCAGTTTTCCGCAGCACAGAAGCAGACAGAGGCGATTAAGCACATCCTGCCCCGACGACTAGCTGCTGTCTCCACCCAGTCGTCGTCGGCGGTGCCTCCGTCTGCTCGTCGGAGAGGGCGCCCCCCTGCGGCCGCCTCCGCCCCTGCTCAGTCTAAACAGCAGCAGCCTCCACCCAGGCAGCAGGTGGCCGGTCGCAAGAGGAGCGCCCAGCCCGTCCAGGCCCCTGCTAAATCTGGCAACGGGCAACTAAATCTGCTAAATCTGGCAACCTGAGACGGGCGACCCAGCGATGGAGGAAGTTGCTCTTCGGGAGATAGTGTCTGCACCTCTCCCTCCCCCGGAGGAGGACCAGGTGGAGAACCTTTTGTTTCGTTTTGTTTCTGTTCCACCACCCACATTTTCAATAAAAGAGCAAGTTCTTCCATCTCTGGGTCACAAGAGGGCGCGGATTGCAGTGAGCGATGCTCCCATGCCTTGCCACTCCTTTCCCCCTCTTCCATCGCCAGCGGGCAGCAGTGTGCGGCTCGGGGACGCCACCAAGCCTTCCCATGCACCCTCTGCTCCACCCTGGAACCAGGTAAGAGTGTCACAACACACTCAGACTCCGCTTCGGGCCGCCTCAGTGCCTTCCGAGCCGAGTCGCTGTGTTCCACCTCACTGCCCCACCCCGGGTACGTCTGTGGTCCCGTTGGTCCCGCTTGCACGGTGCCTGGGAGCCTGGCTAGCGCTTCCCAGCCTGTCTCGCTGGCTCATCCGTACCATCAGACTCGGCTATGCAATTCAGTTTGCCCGGCGCCCTCCCAAGTTCAGGGGCATCCACTTCACCTCTGTGCGAAGTTGCGATGCCCCTGTCTTGCGGGCAGAGATCGATGTCCTACTGGCGAAGGATGCGATTGAGCCGGTTCCTCCAGCCGATATGAAGACAGGGTTCTACAGCGCCTATTTCATTGTACCCAAGAAAGGCTGTGGGCTATGGCCAATCTTGGACCTGCGAACCTTGAATCAGGCCCTGCACAAGCTCCCGTTCAAGATGCTCATGCAGAAATGCATTTTCGAATGCATCCGTCCCCAAGACTGGTTCGTAGCGATCGACCTGAAGGACGCGTACTTTCATATCTCGATTCTTCCTCGACACAGACCGTTCCTGCGGTTTGCAATCGAGGGTCGGGCATATCAGTACAAAGTCCTGCCCTTCGGGCTGTCCCTGTCCCTGTCGTTCATATTCTCGACTATCTCGACGACTGGCTGATCCTGGCTCAGTCTCGAGATCAGTTGTGCGAACACAGGGACATGGTGCTCCGTCACCTCAGCCTAGGGCTGTAGTCAAGACCACCTTTGTCGAGTCCAAGACCAGGACTAGTCGAGTCCAAGTCAAGACCAAGTCCAAAGAGGTTTGAGTCCAAGACAAAACCGAGTCCAAAAAGGTTAGAGTCTGAGTCAAGACCAAGTCCAGGACAGGAAAAAAATGTCTTATGCATGACATTATCATTATCCCCTTGATAATCTTCTAATCTAAAGAAAACAGAATGATGACATATGGTGATACCTCATAATAGCAGTGTTAGAACTGATATACAAACACTAACCCACTACTTTTACCACTGCTAGGTACTAGTACTGAGCATTTGAGCAACTAAATGACAATATAGCTTCATTCCAGATGTACGGTAGTGTAGACAAGAAGTGACCAGTATTACAGAGTGTACCCCTATGGTTGGTTTATGCCTGAAAAAAATATTGTATTGTATTATATTGTTATTTGGACGTGTGTTAATAGGAAAGATATGCATTTTCAGAAAACATTAAAGTTTGGTTAAACAACAATGAACACAGGGTAATTTAACATATGTTCTTTTTATTTGAGAACAAACTGCAGAATTTTAAAATAAATTCATCAGGAAGTTGTTTAAGAAATTTATAAGAACCATTTTGCACAGTATAGCCTACTTAACAGTATACAAGCATTTGTGCGAAGATAATCTAAATTGGTTATTAGTAGTGATGGGTCGTTCACGAATGAGCCGGATCTAAGAGCGGGCTCTTGTAGGTGCGTCGGGAGCTGGCTCGCATATCTGAAGAGCCGACTCTATTTTTAAAAATATAGCCTATAGAAATTAAATCATTATGTAATAATGAAATAATGACTGATTTTAATTTTATTTAAAATAATTGACTAATTCAAAGAACAACAAAAAAAATAAATATATAGGCCTAAAAGTGCACACACATTCATTTCGACTGTCTGATCAGCCTCACATTCTGTTCCTGTCAATCATGCACGCGATGTCAACCAATTAAACTGCATGAGGGCGGGCCGAGCCAACTCACACAAACACACACACACTAGAGATGCGGATAAATCGCGGATCGGGCAGATGACGTGATGAAAAATAATATTTTAATTAAATTCGGGCGGGTGGCGGTTGAACCAATCAAATGAAAAAAGGTTTCATCAAGCGGCGACGTATGTGTGCTTACTGGGAACATAATAAAGACACCTGGACTCGGTCGAGACCAAAAGCCATATTTGGCAAGAGCAGTGGCCGAGACCGAGACAAGTCTGAGTCCGAATACCAGCGAGTCCGAGACAAGTCCGAGACCATAGAAAAACGGTCTTGAGTCCGGACTCGAGTCCAAGACCGGACTCGAGTACTACAGTCCTGCCTCAGCCTGTTGGGCCTTCGGGTCAACTGGGACAAGAGCAAACTCTCCCCTGCGCAGAGGATCTCTAATCTCGGTATGGAGTTGGACTCGGTCAACCAGACAGCGTGACTCATAGAGGAGCGCGTCCAGTCAGTGTTGAACTGCTTGAGTACAATCAAGAGCAGGACGGCGGTCCCACTGAAACTTTTTCAGAGGCTCCTGGGGCATATGGCATCCACAGCTGCAGTAATGCAGCTTGGATTGCTTCATATGAGACCGCTTCAGCACTGGCTTCATGGCCGAGTCCCGAGATGGGCGTGGCAGAGCGGCACGTACCGTGTGCATGTCACCCCGCACTGCCTCCAAACCTTCAGCCCATGGTCGGACCCTTAATTTCTACGGGTAGGTGTTCCCCTAGAACAAGTGTCTAGGCATGCTGTGGTCTTCACGGATGCCTCTGCCACCGGCTGGGGGGCCACGTACAACGGGCATGCAGTTTCAGGTCTGTGGACAGGGCCTCAACTGCATTGGCACATTAATTGCCTCGAGTTGCTCACAGTACGCCTTGCGCTGGGCCACCTCAAAGGGGCGCTACAGGGCAAGTACGTACTGGTCCGTGCGGACAGCACTGTGACCGTTGCGTACATCAACTGTCAAGGTGGTCTACGCTCCCACCTTATGTCGCGACTCACCTGCCATCCCCTCCTATAGAGTCAGAAGCATCTGAGGTCACTTCGTGCCACTTATATACCCAGCCTGCTCAATCGTGCCGCCCGACGAGCTCTCACGACAGCCTACGCTTCCGGGAGAGTGGCGTCTCCATCCCCAGGTGGTCCAGCTGATATGGGACTTCTTCGGAGCCGCTCAGATAGATCTGTTTGCCTCTCCGGACTCGACCCATTGCCAGTTGTTTTATTCCCTGACCGAGGGGACCCTCGGCACGGATGCATTGTCACACAGCTGGCCCCGGGGCCTACGCAAGTATGCGTTTCCCCCAGTGAGCCTTCTCGCACAGACTTTGTGCAAAGTCAGGGAGGACGAGGAGCAGGTCTTGTTAGTTGCGCCGTATTGGCCCAACTGGACCTGGTTTCCAGGACTCATTCTCCTCGCGACAGCACCTCTTTGGCCCATTCCTCTGAAGAAGGACCTGCTTTCTCAGAGACGGGGCACTCTATGGCACCCGCGTCCAGACCTCTGGTAAATCCATGTCTGGTCCCTGGACGGGACGTGGATGTTCTAGGTGATCTACCCCAAGCGGTGGTAGACACCATCACTTCTGCTAGAGCCCCCTCAACTAGGCGCCTCTATGCTTTGAAGTGGAACCTATTCGTTGAATGGTGTTCTTCCCACCGGGAAGACCCCCTAAGATGTCTGATCAGAGTCGTGCTTTCCTTCCTGCAAGATGGTTTGGAGCGAAGGCTGTCTCCCTCCACCCTGAAGGTGTACAGTATGTTGCTGCTATTGAAGGTAAGTCATTGGGAAAGCATGACCTGATCGTCAGGTTCCTGAGGGGAGTGAGGAGACTGAATCCGCCTCGCCTTAGGGCTGTGTTGAAAAAATCGATTCACCGATTCTGACTCGATTTTCATATTAATTTCTAAAGATCGATCCGTAACTCAGAGGATCGATTTTCCCCGTGAACTTTAACTTGCCGCGTCATTGAATTCACGCATGCGCGCGAGGTGGAAGGACATTAAAACAACGTCAGTAACGTTAAGCAAGCTGTTGCTTTGAAAACTCCAGAAACGCTCAAAGCTGCGATCTGGCACCATTTCGGGTTCAGAAGCAATGCAGAGAACGAGCTTGACAAAAGCAAAGGTTTTCTAAAGGTTTTGTAAGTTCAAATTTTATTTACATTCTGTGTAGAGATGCGCGGTTGGCGGTTACAGCCGCGGACTCCGCGGATAAACCGTGGATCGGGCGGATGACGTGTTTGAAAATTGGTCAAAAACGTTGGTGCGGACGGATGAGTTTTGTGATGCGGTTGAAGTAATAGCCCATCCGCGCATCTCTACTGTGTAATGTTGTCTGTTTACTGTGAAGCCAGTAACCAACAATCTGTTTACATTTGCACTGGCTTAGAACAAATGTGTTCTAAATGTTGATCATTAAAATAAAAAATAAAGGTGCATTTGCATCTGAACTGTAGCAGCTTTTTGGAAAATTCTTAATGTCATTTTTAATAATACATCAGGTTCGCGTCTAAATAATCGGTCTACTGCTGCTGATACCTCTGCGTCCTCGGTCGTCTACACCAGTGCAAGTTTGTGAAAGCAGTTGTATCAACACTCTGGAAGGGGGATTGTTCTTTACAACCACCAATACTCCATTAATTTGCAGTTGAATGTCTATAATAATAGTATCAATATGTTGCATAACTACAGTCCTGTAATTCAGGTAACAGCTGGAAAAAAATGCTTTTTTCAAAAACCATTATCTAAATCTCGAAGATCGGATCGGATCAGATCGGATCGAATCGGATCGAATCAAATAATGATAATCGATTCAAGATCTTGAGAATCGGAATCGAATCGATTCTTGAAATTTGAATCGAAACCCAGCCCTACCTCGCCTCCCCCTCTATACCCTCTTGGGACCTGTTTCTGGTGCTCAGCGCACTGCAGAGACCTCCCTTTGAACCACTACAGTCAGCTGAGTTAAAGATCTTGTCACTAAAGACAGTGCTCCTGACTGCCCTGGCTTCCATCAAGAGGGTAGGGGACCTGCAAGCATTGTCGCTCAACGAATCGTGCCTAGAATTCGGGCCGGCCAACTCTCACGTTATCCTGAGACCCCGGCCTGGATATGTGCCCAAGGTTTCTACCACTCCTTTTAGGGATCAGTTAGTGAACCTGCAAGCTCTGCCTTCGGAGGAGGTAGACCCCGCCCTTGCTTTTCACTGTCCCGTCCACTCTTTGTGGTTATATGTGGACAGAACGCAAAGCTTCAGGACCTCAGATCAGCTCTTCGTCTGTTACGGAGGTCAGCAGAACTATTAGACATTCTCTGGTTTCATTTCTCTTGAATTCAAATAGCCTACTTCCTGGTTCTCAGCACGTAAACAAAATGGGCGTGTGTTCTGTGTGAGATAATGAGAGAAAGAGTAATAAAATGTATACCCCTGATTAGGGTTGGGAATCGTAAGAAATTTTCCGGTTCCGGTTCCGATTCCGGTTCCGCCAAACGATTCCGGTTCCGGTTCCGGTTCCCATTCAATAAAAAATATTAAAACAACTAATAAAAAAATAGTAGTAAGTGAAAAATCCACAATCCTTTTTGTGTTTATTTCTTATACTTGTCAAATGAGTTTAACAGACTGGTAATGTCAACAAATTCAACATATTATTAAGCAATTTTTGCAAAAAAAAATTTTTTTCTGAAGGAAAATAAAAATGTCTGCATTCTCTAGAATAATTTGGGACCTCTCCTAGCTTATTGTATTTCCAGCAGTGGAGAATACCTCTCAGAAGGGGTAGAATATGCTTGAATGTAAGATGTGTGTAGAACAGATTATTTTTAAAATAGTTTTGAATGATTGATTCATAAAGACTTTACTTGTTTCATTACTGGATAAATCAGCGTTTTAGCAGTTAAAAAACAGAACTGCATGCGTCTTGCGGAAGAACATTGTAGCCGGAGCTACTTCTCTCTATTTATGTCTATGACGAGTCACGCAGGCACTGGGCTAACGTTACTCCGCAGCGGCTGCGATCCGCCAGTCTAAAGTATAGTCCGAGTATAAACGCTTATTAGAGGTGGGCGATACTCCAAATTTTGGTATCGATCCGATACCAAGTAAATACAGGGCCAGTATCGCCGATATCGATACCGATACCAATACTTTTTAATTTTAAAAGCATGCACTTGAACTTGTATGCACTTTCCTGTGCTAGAGCAGTGTGTCATGATTTATGAGGTGAATGCATCATTAATATGCTAAATCTGAAAACGTTTTCATGACTACTAAATATTTTGTGATTTGTGCTCTCAACTCGTCTGTAATTATTAGTCAGTGACTTTTAAAAAACTACCCTAATTATAGTAAAAGTACTATTGTACACTAGCCTACTGTTCAAAAGTTTGGGGTCTGTAAGATTTTTAATTCTCTTCTGCATTTATTTGATCAAAAATACAGTAAAAACTGTAATATTACAATTTAACATAGGCTATCTGTTTTCTATGTCATACTAAACTGTAATTTATTCAATTGATCAAAGCGTAATTTTCGGCATCATTACTCCAGTTATGATGATACTTAATTTTAATATGCTGATTTACAGCTCAGAAAACATTTCTTATTATTATCAATGTTGAAAACAGTTTCATATTTTTTTGTGGAAACCATGATGCAGAATTATTTGATGAACACAGTTGAAAGAACAGCATTTATATGAAGTAGATTTTTTTAACAGTGAAAAACCCTTGACTGTCACTTTTGATCAATTTAATGCATCGATCCTTGTTGAATAAAAATATTAATTTCATTAAAAAAAATCTTACTGTCCTCAACATTTTGAACCGTTATATACACTTTTGCTTTGTTTATTGCAAAATAACTCCCGATTGTTTCTCTGTCATCTAAGCAAGGCTTCGTTTCCCAAACGTGCCTGTGAGCTCAGTAAAGCACCAGCATCGAATGCTCTCTGTGATTGATTGGTTTCGTCTTGTATCCAGATGACTAGGAGAAAAAGTTCTATCCTACACAATTATCCGCTAACATTCGCTTATTTTTCCACTTAGAAGCTTATTTTACGCACTGAATTGCGTGCTAAATTAATAAAAATTACTGGTAAAAAAAACACACATTTGGATCGATATTTTTATGTGAGGATCGATCCTTTTCGATACCACGTCAGTATCGAAGTATCGATATTTTAGGATCGATCCGCCCACCTCTAACGCTTATTGCAGGCTTAAAGGCAGGGTAGGTAGGACTATAAAAAAAAAAAAAGATCCAAATTTGTTAAAACTTTCTATATATATCAATACATAATTAAAATGTAAGTACTCTGAAAAAAAGAGTATAAAAATCAAGTGACTCTAGACCGTTTAATCTGTATTAAACACAGCTCATTATTTCGATTCGGGACGAATCAAAGGATTGGCTTAGGCGACTGTCACTCTCTCTCGCAACCATGGCAACAACCCTTTTGCCACGGGATCTGCCCACTTGCGCGCGGCCGCGCGCACGTTTGATTTGAGGAATTCGAGAGGCACTGAACCTAGGAATAGCAAAACAATGGCAGAGAAAGAGCAATCAAAATTCACATTACCGGCATGCAGTTAGTGAAGGCAAACAAGGCAAAAAAAAGAAGACAGTACAAGAAAAGGTAATGAACAAAAAGTCTTTGGATAAACAAAGAAATAAAATGCGTGTCAATATCAGCGTAGCTTTCCAGCGACCACCCCGTCCTCAGCCTCTACTTCCTCGGACCCTAGTTGCACGCCACGGCCTCTTGCACGACCTCCTCTGCTTCGCCCTAAAATTATTTTTATTTTACAAAAGGACATTTTACAAACCTACATTTTGCGCATGTGCTCCTGCATGCACTTTTCCAGTCACAACACAGCAATCAAAGGAGGACGCGCTGAAAACTGTAATGCTGTTCTCTTCCTTCGAATGTTTGAGTTGCAGAGGAATTTGTGACTGTTTCAGCTGTTCAACCACATCAAAGTTTCGTAATTAGTAAGTCCGTGCTTTTTCTCTTTTTGTTCTTATGTGCTGAAGGGCCGCTGTGCCTTGGTGAAACGGTGTTTGTACGTGAAGAGCTCTTTTCCAAAACGCCATAAACCTAAAAAGCTGCCTCAAAGAACCAGCAAAAGTAATGATTATGAATGTGTAAAATATTGCAATAAGACATTTTAATTGTTTATTAATTTCTGTGTCGGCTGCAAAGATGAAGTTGACGATATTTGACTCGCGATCTTCGCAGTAGGCTAGTGAACGCATGCACCGGAGAAATGCACATTTAGGCTACATAGTTTTATTTTGTTTTGGATGGTTTTGTTTAGAACCAGATTTCTGTAAATATATTCCACATTTTTTAGGCCTGTGAGGCGAGGCTACGGTTCGGTTCACGATGATATAATCTCCAGTTCAAGCACCTTATGTTGTGATTGATAGCCTATATTTACTTTATGTATTTAATGCAGGAATGAAAATATTAATGAATTAATGAAAAAAAAATATATTAAAATTAAGATACAATTAATACAAAACGAAATTCGTTTTAAAGAAAGGCTTTGTGCTTTCTGTTTTGAGGTCTCTGTTAAAGTTTGAAAGTCTCAGTGCAGCTTTCAGAGCGCTCGCGTCCATAATGGAGAACTGTCAAGTAATATTGTTTTTTCCTCATAAATGCAAACACGAAAAATAAAAGACAAAAACTTTTTTAAAAAGACAAACCATAAATTTAGAAAAAAAAAAAAAAAAGATGGATTTATAGCGTTTTGGGGGAAAAATGAATGGATTTATACCGTTTTGAAAATGTTAATTTTTTTTTACTTTGAATTGATCATCAACAATATTGTTGTTTGATTTAATAATCACTGTTGCAAGAAGTGCCTAGTTAAGTTTTTTTTTTTTTTTTTTTTTTTGTAAGTGGAAAAAGTAGGGGGTGCCACAGATTCTGTTTAGTTAGCTCCTTTATTGTTTTTTCTATAGCCTAGAATAATATAGGTCAAATGCAGCAAGTCAAAAGACCAACTGGACCTTCTTTGCCAGTTTGCTCACATTTCTTTGAAGGATGGCAAAAATATCGCCTGAATATCTATATCTAGATATTGGAAAAAAATATCGAGATATTCATTTTTGTCAATATCTCCCACCCCTACATGCAGAACACCATATATGTTATGAATCTTACACGAAATTCATCTTCATCACAATATAACTGATGGTAATGTAAAAAAGTGTATCAATGCAACCTGTTTTTAGCTTATATAACTAGCTCGTTAGCGAATCAAAAAATATATATTTTAAATTTACCAATATCAATATGCTAGCTTGATAGTGAGTACTAAAATACATCTTATTTGTTTATATTCATAAGCAATTAGCGTTAGATTTTTTTATTACATGTGATTCTGACATGATGTCACTACATGCACTGTGCTCCTTCCTCTCTGCTTGTCTCAGGTAAATAATGCGTCTTCAGCTCAGCGGTTGGAGTCGCGCGTTCATGTGTTTTGGGGGCGTGGCTTTGGAAGGAGCCCAGAAGGGAGGGGGTGGAGTGAATGGAAATAATGAACTGTCTTTAAAACAGTCCTGAGAGGTCTACAGACACTCGATTTTTATACTTTCTTTTTCAGAGTACTTACATTTTAATTATGTATTGATATGAACATAAAGTTTAAACAAATTTGAAAAAGAAGTTTTTTAGACCATTCCTACCTACCCTGCCTTTAACGTAGTAATTCAGGATAAGACAAAAACACGGTTTGAAAAAAAGGCATTCATGATGCACTCGCTTATTCTATACATTTTGTAAATTCTGAACACAAAGAAGTTACGGACTGCGTCTTTATGAATGTTTTGAAGCATCAGATGTAATCGATACACTCGTTATCTGAAGGCAGCGGCTTTCAAAAGGTGATTTACAATATTTTGGTTTCTACCGTAGACATCAGTGTTTATAGGCTACTCGAATTATAAACTTTTATCTCAGTACTTCTATGATCATTTGAATATTTGTAACATAAATATCGATACTGTGTGATTGTAAAGCCGTTTCATATTGACAACTGCTCTCTCTGGGTCATCAACAGCGCAAACAGATTTGAATGTTCAGGGGTGAGGTTTTTGTTACCGGTATTTAGGAATAAGATCGCGTGGGTGTTTGAATCGAGATCTTTTGAAGATTAATCGTGCAGCTCTGACTGTCTTTAATTCTCTCTCTCGCGTTGATATCTGACGCAAAACGTATTTGAGTAGCACGAGGGCTTTTCCGTGCATTCATTACTATTTTAATATGAGGTGAGACGTCGCTATTAAAGGATAAGCACTTCCCCCAGAACCGTTTTCGGAACCGAAACCTAGGAATTTCACACGGTTCCGGTATTTTTTCAAAAACAGTACCGGTTCTGGATAAGAACCGGTTCTCGGTTCCCAACCCTACCCCTGATCGACTGGTGAACATGATTTAACTGTGATTATTAAACTTAGACATTTAAAAAATGTGTTCTAGACTAAAAAAAAAAAAAAAAAAAAGCCCACAATTGAAGATCATGAAGTAGTTTAAATCTCGAACTGGGATAATGACTCTTGGGTTAACACAGCTGACATTTGATTTCTGCTGAATATATAAAATATGACTGATATGTTTGATGATCTAATGTAAAATACTAAATTAAGTATTTAATGTAAATCTATGTATTTTGTATTTTTAGATAAATAATTGAACAAAGACAGATTAAATGACAAAATCTCAGTCAAAGAAATACATCTGAATTACACTACTGTTCTCTAAATTATACATAAGCCTGTATTTTAGCCGAGGGAATGTCATAATAGTAATAAACTATGAATTTAGATTAAAATGGCTGCACTTAATTGACTTACAAGTTAATAATACAATAATACAGATAAATAATACAGATGTCTGAATGTGCATCTAATTTATAGAATTATTAAATAACAATTCCATACATTATTGAACCGTCATTTATAAACTTACTAATTTGTTAGTACTAGACTTAGACACACAATTGAAGATCATGTTTAAATGTAGTTTTGTATTTTTGTGAAATATGTTAATTTTCTAACAGAAAAGTATGTAAACACAGTAGACGGGCTCTGATGAAACTTAGGCTATTGACATTCTCTGCTATTATCCAGTACCACACCCCAGTCCAGCAGGTGGCGGTAATGCACTATTAAAGTTAGTTGCCAACCGCCATAAAAATTGAAAGAAGAAGAAGAAGAAGAACTTGAATGCTAGAAGCTTAATGGCTAATGGTCAAGAATTTAAGCATTTCATAATGAATTGGAAGAGAAACCAGATGTGATGTGTATACAGGAAACATGGCTGAAACCAAATCTTGATTTTGAAATACATGGGTACCGTAAATCCTCTAATATAGGCCGGGGCCTTTATTTTACTCAAGCGCATCGCGGCCCAGGCCTTTATTGGAAGGAGGCCATAATTAGAGACAGGCCTTTATTTGTATTTGAGCAAAACCGACTACCAGTAGAATGAATAAAAACGAGATTTTGTGTCTATTTTAACCTATAAAATACTAGGTTAATTTATTGAAAACGTACAGTTAGTTACCATATAACATTATGGTATGCATACAGAACATTAACAACAAATAAATATAATATAAATAATATTTTTTGTGAAAAGCAATGATTCATTTTGAAACAGTATTTGTTCCAGCAGTAGTAACGTTAGCTCCACAACAGCACGCATCTGTGCATTCATTGATTTCATTCATTCATTCACACACTAGAAACGCGTGTCTTTTTGCGTGTAACTTACAGACAATATTGCGATTAGAACAAAGCAAATAGAACTGACCTATTTCTCAGCTGGATCCGTTGCTCCTCGAAATAATACTTCCAAGCACTTCTGAGGTAAATTTTCCAGGATTATTATTACTTAGATAGATGTGTGTTATCCAGCTGATTGTGGGCGTTCAGGTTTGCGTGGATCGCCTCAGATTATTTGCGTTTGAATAACGCGCGCTCTCCGTAATTAAGAGATCAAAGTCAACAGAGTATTTTGAAACTCGTTTGCACTTAAGAAAAAAAGCGAGCCTATCGCGCCAGTGCGATTGTCGATCCCAGGTGGTTAAAAAATAGATTTTCGCCAAAAATCCTCTTTGGCTCCGCAGCTGCCATGGTAAACAACATTAGCCTACCGGTGACTGAATTCTCACGTGCGAGTCAAGAGCGAAGTGATTGACATGACCAGGCTACCATAGCTATGGCTTGGATTCATTAGCAAACATTGCCCCCCTGTGGTATTTGCATGTTACTATCACAAGCATAATGTTGTGGCCTGCCCAGAAAAACGTTGGTTCTAATAATAGCCCCGGCCACTATTAGAGACCGGCCTTTATTTACCTCCGCCAACAGCGAGACCGGCCAATGTTAGAGACCCGGCCACTAATGGAATACAGGCCACTATTAGAGGATTTACGGTATACTGTATTAAGGAAAGATAGGTTTGATGGAGGAGGAGGTGGGTGTGCCACATTTATAAAGCTTGGATTGACATATAGGTTAATAGAAATGGGAGATGATCAGGAATATATAGCGGTGGAGGTGTGGGAAAAAGGGGAGGGGATAAGTGTTATCAACTATTATAACCCATGTAAAAGGATGATGATTGATCATTTATTAAGTATTCAAGGTCAGTATAGACAAAAAGTAGTCTGGTGTGCAGATTTTAATGCTCATAGCCCTCTGTGGGGGGGAGTACAAACAGATGCAAATGGTAAGATAATTGAAGAATTGATGGACGAGAGAGAATTGGTCAGTCTGAATGATGGAAGTGGAACTAGGATAAATTTAGTAACAGGAATGGAATCTGCATTAGACCTAACATTAGTGTCTAACAATCTGGCTGGAAATACTAGATGGGAGGTCTGGAAAACAAATACTCTGGGTAGTGATCACTACCCAGTTATATGCAGAGTAGGTGGAAGACAAGAAATAAGGGTAGAAGAAAGGATCCCAAAGTGGATATTTGAAAAAGCTGACTGGGATAAATTCAAGAAGATGAGTGAAGAAATAATGACTAGGATTGATATAGCTGGAAGTATAGAGGAGATTAATAGCCAAGTTACTTCAGCAATCATAATGGCAGCGGAAGAAGCTATTCCTAAAGGGAAAAATAGAGGTAATAGAAAATTGGTGCCTTGGTGGAATGAAGAGTGTCAAAAGGCAGTGAGGAAAAGAAATAAAGCGTTTAAACAAGTAAAGAGGGATCATAACATGCAGTCACTAATTCAGTATAAAAAAGCGCAGGCAGAAGTGAGAAGAACTATTCGACAGGCAAAGAGGGCGAGTTGGAGTAAATTTTGTGATGAAACTGGAAGATCAACACCTGTGGGTAAGGTATGGTCAATGATAAAGAGGATGGGTGGAGATAGGAGACAGTGGGAGTACCCAGTGTTGATATTAGAGGAGGAGATAGGTGTCACTAATCTGGAAAAGGCAGAAATAATGGCAAAGGCGTTTACAAAGATACACAGTTCAGAAAATTTATCAGAAGAAGAGAGAAGGAGAAGGTCAGTAACTTTAAATCAAAATATGCATGCGTTAAATAGGAAGGAAGAGACTGGTAGTATTATTGATGAGGCTTTTTCTCTGGCGGAATTGGTTAGAGCGATCAAAAGAGCAAAGCCTACTTCTCCAGGGAAGGATCAGGTGTGTTATGTAATGTTAAAACACCTTGGGGAAAGATCACTATTAAAGTTACTGGAGGTATTTAACAAGATATGGAAGGAGGGAAAACTGCCAGGTGCATGGAAAGAAGCAGTAGTGGTTCCAATTAGGAAACCTGGCAAAGATCCAAGTAAACCCATAAGTTATAGACCAATTGCTCTAACATCTAACTTGTGTAAGAT
This sequence comes from Abramis brama, assembly GCF_963993115.1. NCBI lineage: Eukaryota > Metazoa > Chordata > Actinopteri > Cypriniformes > Leuciscidae > Abramis > Abramis brama. Next base: position 10,827,714 of record NC_139972.1, read on the forward strand.
AATGGAGAGGATGATAACAGAGAGATTTTCATATGAAATAGAGAAAAGAGGATTACTGGTAAGTTGTCAGAGTGGATTAAGGAAGGGAAGGAACACAATGGATTCAGTAGTAAGATTAGAGACTGAAATAAGAAGGGCACAAGTAAATAAAGAGACTGTAGTTGCAGTATTCTTTGATATTGAAAAGGCCTATGATATGATGTGGAAGGAGGGGTTATTAATCAAGTTGGATAAAATAGGGATAGGTGGGAATTTGTTTAACTGGATAAAAGATTTTCTGTTTGGTAGGAAAATTCAAATAAGAATAGGGGCAGAAGAGTCAAGCCAATATGAGGTTGGGAACGGGACACCTCAAGGAAGTGTGATAAGTCCTTTGTTATTTATTATAATGATAAATGATGTCTTTGTAAATGTTTCAGAAGACATTGGAACATCATTGTTTGCAGATGACGGGGCATTGTGGAAAAGAGGAAGAAATATAGAGTATACAATTAGGAAGGTTCAGAAAGCAATAGATAAAGTGGTGGAATGGGCTTATGAATGGGGATTCAGGTTTTCAATAGAAAAGACTCAGACAGTCTTTTTTACCAGGAAAAGAATTCAGGAAGAAATTAAGCTAATGATGTATGGGAGACAGTTAGAGAGGGTAAATTCCATTAAGTTTTTGGGAGTGATTTTAGATGCAAGGTTGACATTTGCAGAACATATAAAGAAAATGGAAGATAAGTGCAAGAAAGTCATTAATGTGATGAGATGTTTGACAGGAAGAGAGTGGGGTGCCAGTCGTTCATCGCTTAAAAGTATATATGTGGCTCTGATAAGATCAGTGTTAGATTATGGTAGTATAGTGGTTGGGTCTGCAGCTAAGTCGCTTTTAATGAGGTTGGAGGTTATTCAGAATCAAGCTTTAAGAATTTGCTGTGGTGCTTTTAAAACTTCTTCAGTACCTGCCATACAAGTGGAAATGGGAGAAATGCCACTGGAATTAAGAAGGATTCAACTGATGGCGAATTACTGGGCTGGATTGCAGGGCCATAATGACTCGCATCCTACAAAAGCAGTATTGCAGGATTGCTGGGAAAATGGAAGAAAGTTAAAGGAAAACTTTGGTCGAATTGGAAATAATGTAGCTAAAGAGTTAGAAGTATTTAATCTTAGAATAAGTCCTACGGTAGTTTTCCAGAGATTGCCCCTTGGAAGATGACATGGCCTGAGGTAGACTGGTATGTGCATGAGGAGAAAAGGAAAGAAAAGGAAGAAGTTAATCTGAAAAGAATATTTAACAATAGAGTAAGTGGGAACTATAGTGAATTTATGCAGATTTATACAGATGGTGCTAAAAAACCAGAGACAGAAGAAACAGGGTTTGGGGTGGCAATTCCAGGGAAAGAAGTAGAAATTTGTAAAAAAACATCTAATAATTTAGGGGTATATACAGTAGAGATGATGGCAATTTTAATTGCTTTACAATGGGTGGAAAAGGTAAGACAGGAAAAGGTTTTAATATGTTCTGATTCTTTATCAGTCTTGGCAAGTTTAAGGTCATTCCATTCAAAAGCTCGGCAAGATATCCTGTATGAAGTACTTCAATTAAACACAAGGTTAAGTCATATGGGATGTCAGGTTAAATTTATGTGGGTGCCAGCACATGTTGGCATTACAGGTAATGAGATGGCAGATAGGCTGGCTAAAAGGGCGCTAACAAAAGAGAATGTAGAAGTACAGGTTAATGTTAGTAAAGCAGAGGTTAAAAGCATAATTTGGGAGAAAATAAATAAAAGATGGCAAGAGAAGTGGGATAGAGAGGAGAAAGGGAGGCATTTATACCAAATTCAGAGAAATGTTAAAGGGGATAGGGTGGGAAGTGGGAATAGGAAAGAAGAGGCTGTGATGACGAGGTTGAGGTTGGGACACTGTTCACTGAATAAAACACTAAAGTTGATAGGGAAGCACCAGACAGGGTTGTGTGAGGGTTGTCGAGAAGAGGAGTCAGTGGAGCATATAATTATGAGTTGTAAGAGATATGAAATGCAGAGGCAGGTAATGAAGAATAAGTTGAGGCAGATTGGGGTGCAGGAGATTACATTAAAAGGGTTATTAAGCGCAGTAAATGGGACTCAGAGTAGAATATTGATGTTATTTTTAAGGGAGGCGGGACTTTTCAATAGGATTTAATTGATAATTAAAGTGTGTTTTGTGTGTGAGTGTTTATTTGAGGGGAATGAGTGTTATGTAAGTGTAGGAAAGAGAATGGACAAAGTTGTATTATAAAATCTATTATCTGATCCATATTCCGGAGCAGAGGGGGGCGGTAATGCACCAAAAAGCTGGATGCCAACCGCCGTAAAATTGGAAAGAAGAAGAAGAAGAAGAAGAAGAAGAAGAACTTAGGCTATTTCTCCTCTACACAAGTGATTCAACATCTGTAATACATCAACACCGCTGCTCTTTGTGTAAAAAGCTTTATAAGCTTTAACGCGCGTCATATTTGAGTTGAATTTCTGTCGAGGTAAGTACTTCATAAGATCCAAAGATTATGACTTTATCATGTTGTCTGCTTTTAAAAAGAAACATTGTGATTCAAATTGTGATTAGTCTTTTCTCAAATTAATTATTTGGTTATTCTCGGACTTTGTAAAATCTCGTCAGTATCCATACTTTCACTCAAGTAAAATTCAGGGCAAAACAAATATTGCATCACAATAAGTAAACATTTGGTAACTAAATAGAATTTTATGAAGTTTAGTGACAACATGTTACAATGTTTACATTGTTCAATGACTGGTAGGATACAGTTTTTATTATTGCTTGACAAAAATTTCAAGATTTCAATTGCATTCTTGTGATTTGATTCCGATTTTGATTCAATATTGACTAATTTGGATACATGTTTATTTTAAATTTTATTTAAAAAAATAATCTCACCTAATGCTGTAAACATAGAGGGCCCAATCTGCTGGTATTATTAAAGGTTAAAAATAACAAATTAAATTAAATATAATGCTGTTTTTGTTATAATAACAATTATTTAATGACATAAGTAAAAATATAATAAATATGTAATATAGTGCTCAGCAAAATCTCCTCTCTAGCCATTTTTTCTATTCAATTAACATGCTATGGTCATTAAATGGCTTTCCTGAGGTAAATGTAACGTTATGTGACATAATTGTTCTCCTGCTGTTATACTGACCTCTTTCCGTGGTTGAAAAACACTAATTGGTCGATGTTATGTATACTTTCGGTAAGTTGTACTGCATCTTTAAATAAAAAAGTAACAGATGATCGGTTCACGTGCACTTGAACTGAGGCGCTCAGCGATCTGTCACGTCACATTTACAAGCGCCAAACGTATTTTTGTCTGAATTTCGTAATAAAATTGACGGAATCTAAGAGCTGAGAATTAGTTTAATATTAAAAGTACCTCTTTGCTCCGCAATTTTTCTGTGCGTGAGAAAATGGATGTGTGGCGTGAGAGCGTGTGAAAAGTGTCAATTGCGTGAGTGTTGGCAGCCCTGAAAATTCAAAAAGACAAATAACTGATTTTCTTGGCTAGACAGCCCTTATTACAGAAGCTGAGAATCTGTTCATCTTTGAACACTGCACAGAAATGTCTGAATCTGCAGCGAGTCCATATGTGGATCAGTTCAGCTGTCCAGTCTGTTTGGATCCTCTGAAGGAGCCGGTGACGATTCCCTGTGGACACAGTTACTGTATGAGCTGTATTACTGACTGCTGGGGCCAGAAGGAGCAGGGGCCGCCGTACCGCTGTCCCCAATGCAGAGAGAGCTTCAGTCAGAGACCTCTACTGAAGAAGAACACTCTGATAGCTGAGATGATGGAGACGCTGCAGAAGACGTCCCTACAAACGGCTGCTGTGGAGTGTGATGTTTGCACTACAGAGAAGAACAGAGCTGTAAAGTCCTGTCTGCAGTGCTTGGCCTCCTTCTGTCAAACTCACCTGCAGCCTCACTATCAATCTCCTGCGTTTATGAAGCACAAACTAGTCGAAGCTTCCAGACACATTCAGGAGAACATCTGTCTCAGTCATGGGAAACTTCTGGAGATTTACTGTCAGGATGATCGTCAGTGTATTTGTTACTTGTGTATGGTTGACGGTCACAAAAACCACAGTGTGGTGTCTGTGGATTCAGAATGGACTAGTAAAAAGGTAATGAATGCTTATAATTTCAGGTAGATTTCTTTTTTTTTTTTTTTTTTTTGAGTTGATAATTTTAGTCAAAGTTATTTATTTATTTTTTTAAATGACCAATTTAAATTTACTGAGATACTAGCCTACTTCTTTTATGTGAACATTTTCAGAAAGAGTTAAAGGAGATAAAGGTGTCGTGTCAGAAGCTGATCCAGGAGCGAGAGAGAGGTCAGCAGGAACTCAGTGAAGCTGTGAAGTCTTTTAAAGTGAGTATCAGAAGATGACAGTGATGTTTACAGCTCTTGTAAAAGTGACGTATTATTACAGTATCCTACGGAGAATCTTAAGCAACACTTGCATCGGAAAAACAAAAGCGAAAACTCACTCATACAAACAGCAACAACAAAATATGTGTAAATGCAAATGTTTCCTGATTTATGTCGTTTTTGCGCAGGCAAAAGTAGCCATTTTTTCCGGTAATGTCACTTTCAGTTATTTGTAGTTTTATAATTTATGTTTGCAAATAACTGGAAAACTAATCCAGTATAAATATGTAACATTTTAGTTTTACCACTTCATTTGTCTGATAGAATGCATAATCACTGTCTGGATTTGGAAAAGATTTATGATAATGGAGTAATTTAAGTAAGGGTTAATGCCCGACGAGGTGTCCATTGTCAGGTATTAATGGAAGACGGCGAGGCGTGAACCGTCCGACGTGCAGCGGAGGTCCATTAATTTGCCTCCGCCGAAGTCCATTAATACCTGACAATGGACACCTCGAAGGGCATTAACCCGCCTATACCATGGTCACTTGCCAAATAACACATTTTTAAAACATTAGTTTATATTTTAATTAGTTTTACAATTGAAATCTAAAGTTTTTACAAACAATAACTTGGTTTCCCTGGTTACGCCTGACGGTTTATTTACTAGGTGTCCTCTATCACTTTTTAACCCTTGTGTGGTGTTCGGGTCTGTTGGACCCGTTTTCATTTTTTATCAAAAGAAAAATTATACAATTAATTATTTTTTCAAACTGAGACTCATTGGCCTTGGCTCATTTTCTGTGAGGAATATATATCAGAACACATTCTCAATGAAAACACACTGTACACCCCCCCTACACATTTATATTACACACAGGATGTTCGGGTCCACTGGACCCGGGGCTAATAAAAGTGTGTAAATTGTAGGTCCTGTGTACCTTTACTCTGTCCTCCTCCTGTCAGGGCCTGCTGTTAGTGTGTGTATGTTCTTGTTTATGGTTTATGAGAACACAAATGTGTATAATGACATGGGTATTACAACGTAAACATGGTTTATGACGACATCTGTGTCCTCATACTAAAACATACTAAATGGTGTTTTTTGAAATTCAAAAAATGCCAAAAGTTTTCTGTGATTGGTAGGTTTAGGGGTAGGGTTAGTGTAGGGGGATAGATTATACAGTTTGTACATTAGAAAAACCATTATGCCTATGGAGAGTGACCGTACACCACATATCCAAGTGAGTGCATGTGTGTGGGTGTGTGTTTTGTGTGTGTTGTGGGTGTGTGTATGTGTGTGCATGAGTGTGTGTGTGCGTGCGTGTGAGAGAGAGATTGTGTGTAAGTGTGAAAGAGTGCAAGAGTGAGTTTTGTTTCTACCCCTGCCATTCCTGCACAAGGTTGCAATTCTTAAATGTGATCTAACAAAGGTAAAGAGAAAATATTAACCATATATGCTGTTTATATTGCTTGTAATTGGGATGAAGTAAACATCTGGGGTCTCATTTATAAAACTGTGCGTAGGAACCTTACTAAAAGTGTACGTGCGCCCGAAAGCCAAAAATGGCGTACGCATAAAAATATTCAGACTTATAAAACCGTTCGTACGCCAGAACCTGCGCAGAATTCATTTTATAAATCCCAGTCAGTGGAAGATTGTGCGCACATGCGTCTCCACCCCGAAATAACCATATATGGAGCTTACAACGCCTAGTTTTACTATGCATATCCTCATCTGCATATCATTTGCATATAATTATTCATCCACTTGATAACGTTTAACAAGACACATTACATTAATAAAAATCAAGTAGTTGCCTATCCTTGGCTTGTTTTTGAATACATAAATCAAATAGTGTAAAATACATTTCAGAGAAAGTTTTTTCTCAATCTTTTCCACTGGCCGAATTGTATTTTTAATTGATTTCTATTTTTAATGGAAATGGATAGACCTTGGGCATTATTTGCACGAAACTATTTTCTCAGACAATCTGGTATTATCATGATAAGCAATTATCTCTGTGGTTAAAATATTAAAACGCAGCACGCCACAGGAAAAGTGTTCAAAAGCATCGCATCCACAACAAATATTTATATTGATTGAATATAAAAAATTTCTCAGTAATGATTTCATGTTTAAGTGTTTAACTCCATAATTTGAATGGCATATTTAATCTAAATGTTTATATCAGAAGTAAAACATACCGTAGTTTAAATCATTATTTATTTAAACTGCGTCAGTTTCACTAAACGGCCCAACGCGCTCGCTGGCGTGGACATTTAAGAAGGGATGGATATTTGCTTCAAGTGACAGGCTTGGTGAGTGAAATTATTTTTGTATTATCTTTCTGTAGATGTTTAATTTTCTTTAGATTTTTTGTCTAAAAGTGACCAAAAAGACATTTAACTCCAGCTCACCATCGGTGTCGCCAAACTGCTCCATCTCCAAAACGTTCGTACGCATGGGTCAGAGTTTGCGTGCAGGTGCGCAAATTTTCCTGTCAAGTTTGTTTTTATAAATCACAACTTATGCGTCGGAAGTGGCGTACGCCTCTTTCAGGGCCTGTTTTGTGCGTACGCAACAGTTATAAATGAGGCCCCTGTTGAGTATTTTAACATAACATTTTTGATTGTGTTGAATTAAAAACCCAAAAATGCAGCGGGTCCACCAGACCCACGAACACTGGCTGAGTAACAAAAATATGAACACCACACAAGGGTTAATGGACACCCTGCAGCCAATCAGAATCGAGTATTCACCCAGACCATGGTATAATTGAAATTAGTCTCATAAATACAGGCTGTTGTTCCTGTCTGCATGATCAGATCTTTGTGTCTCTGTCAGAGTTCAGCGCTAGAGACCATGGAGGACATTGAGAAGGTCTTCACTGAGCTCATCTGCTCTCTTGAGAAGAAACGCTCTGAGATTAAAGAGCAGATCAGAGCTCAGGAGAAGACTGAGATAGATCGAGCAGAGGAACTTCACAAACATCTGGATCAAGAGCTGACAGAACTCAGAAAAAGACAAGCAGAGATTGACAAACTTCTGATTACTGATGATCACATCCAGTGTCTGAAGGTAATGATGCAAAAATGTTGGGAATTATCCATAAAATTAAACACTATTGTACCGTTTTATGTTCTGGAAAAGATCTGTTCTGATTTAAAAATTAAGTCTTAATTATTTTTAATATTCTCATTTCAGAGCTGTCAGTCTGTGTGTGTTTTACCTTCATTTGAAGACGTTCCCAGCTTCACTCAACACACTCATCTGTCTTTTAAAGACATTTCAATCTCAGCGTTTAAGGAGGTTTTGGAGGACGTCTATCATCAGCAAACAGCCAGAATATCCCGAGAAGGTCTGAACGCTTTTATTTCCTATGGTAATAAAATGTTTAATTCACACTATGTGTGATTACACCTCATTTTGAGTTTACAGTTGAGTTTCTTCTCATGTTTTCAGTGTCAAATGTTCATGTTGCACAGACTCCAGAACCAAAGACTCCAAATACATTTTGGCAATGTAAGTTGAGCGATTTCTTCACAAATACTGTACATGATAATTGATAGATATTAGTCAAAAAATACAAAGTGACATATTAAGGTTATAATAATAATAATACTGTTAATAACTCCATGTTTGTGTTCATTCCTCCTCCTCAGATTTCTGTCAACTGCAACTGGATCCAAACACTGCATACAAAAAACTAATCTTGTCAGAAGAGAACAGAAAAGCATCACATTCAGTTGAAGAGCAAGAGTATCCTGATCACCCAGAGAGATTTGATTGGTATATTTATATCTTGTGTCGAGAGGGTTTGTACAGTCGCTGTTACTGGGAGGTTGAGTGCAGTGGGGACGACTGTTCTGTAGCAGTTTGTTACAAAGGAATTGGACGTAAAGGAAAAAGGGAAGATTGTAGACTTGGTGGCAACATAAAATCATGGAGATTGTCACTCGATCACCAGAATGTCTATTTCACACATGATAATAAGCGAGTCTCAATTCCCGCTGTCTGCTCCTCTAGAGTAGGAGTGTATCTGGATCACAGAGCAGGAACTCTGTCCTTCTACAGCGTCTCTGACACAATGACTCTCCTTCACAGAGTCCAGACCACTTTCACTGAACCCTTATACCCTGCGTTTTATTCTGGAGAAGGTTCTTCTGTCAGGATCATAGAAGAGCAGAATTTAAAATTAAAAATTTAATAAAATTACACATTAAAATCTACATGACTGTATTTGATAAAAAAACGAAACACTTTACTTAAAGCCCTGATGTATAATACATTATGAAGGTATTCATAATGTAGTTTATAATGCATTATATCATTTCATAAATAATTGTAACCAAAGTTAGAATGCATTATAATATTTGCAGATTCTGAAATTGGTTGTTTGCTGTGTTTCATTGCATTACACTTTCTAAACTTAAGGTGTTTTTAATAAATAGATAAGTATTATAATGTATTATAACTTGTTACAGTGGTTCATGAAATAATACAATGCATTATAAGGTGTATTACAAGGCATAATTACTGTATTAAAATACTTTTGTAATGCATTATACATAAAGGCATTATGTTAAAAAAAAACAAGTTAAATGTACACATCAAACATTCATTTAAATTCAACAGTTCTGCATACGTAAAACATATATATGTAAAACAGTTTACTTAAAATCATAGTGTATTTTCTAGTTTGGTAGATTAAAGTAATGTACTTTCTTAGTTATCACAAACACCTTATGGGGTGTCAAACTCATTTTCATTGAGGGCTGGTTGTAACTGTAAGACTTTAAAAATTTTTATATATTGTCTCTTTATTTGATTATTACTTATTTAAGTTACAAATTTTGTATATGCATTTGCAGGGGTGTTTCTAGGTTTTAAAAACATCAGGGGATGAGCCCGAAACATCAGGAGCTGGGTAATAATGATTTGATACAGAGAATAATGTATATTGTTACATATATACATATGCAGGGGCAAACTGGCTCAAAAATTCAGCCCTGGCACTGTAGCCACACCAGCACACATTACCACACAGTCATGCGTATTCAAATGTGAGGTAGTTAGGGGGGTTCGGGGACATGCTCCCCCGATAAAATTTGGATTTCTCTGACCTACATATGTGCATTTTAAGGTGTTTAAAGGCCAAAAAATTTGGATAACAATAGCTTTAAAAGCATGTCAGTGGGCAGTAGCATAAATTATGTCAAGATAACAGATTCTTAAAAATGAGAATGAGGATAAATGTTGCTATGAATTATCCACACTACAAAATGGAAATGCAGAATGTTTCTGCTTTTTGTTGACAATATACAATCACATATTCCAAACAGGAACGGCCTTAAAGGGATAGTTCACCCAAAAATGAAAATTCTCAGTAATTACTCACCCTCAAGTTGTTCCAACCCCGTAAGACCTTTGTTCATCTTGGGAACACAAATGAAGATATTTTTGATTAAATCTGAGAGTTGTCTCACTCCTCCATAGGCTTCTAAGGGACTGAAACTTGCTGGCCCAGAAAATGTATTAAAGACATCATTAATATAGTCCAAGTGACTCCAGTGGCTCAATCTTAAGTTTATAAAGCGACGAGAATACTTTTTGTGCGCTAAAACAAACAAAAATAACGACTTTATTCCACTTTTCATTTCCTTCTCTCTGGGCCTCGGGTCTTTTCACGTATGTTTAAGCGTAGTGCGTCTGTGTTGCACGTCACCACGTAGGCTCACTATTGGCCGACGCTGGTCATGTGTGATACGTGGTGACGTACAACACAGACGCACTACGCTTAAACATACGTGAAGTAGTGCTATTGCAAAAAGAAACAAGTCCAGAGAAATTTCATGTCGGCACGTTTTTTTTAACTTTGCCTTTCCGGTGAGCGTGAGCAGAGCTCGCAACTCAAACACACACACACACACGGAGGTTGCTTGCGGGCAGGGACGGATTATGACTTGTAAAGGCCCTGGGGCCAGTTATCTCCAAAGGCCCCCCCAGCCCCCCCTCAGTTCGATAATAAAATTGTTTTTTGATAAATATAATGCACAATGTTGTTGGTGAAGACAGGGCTGCCAAATCTCACGCATCGTGTTCTGTTGACACTGTTCTCCTTTTTTCACGCAATGAAAAATCCCGAAGCAAAGAGGCCACTGACACCAACAGACAAGACAAGGCAGGTTACTTTTGATCAGACGCGGTCAGTCGATTTTGCGGGGGAAACCGGACAATAGCCTGCTATGTAAACCCCCGAAATCATAAGTTGTTTTTTCATTGAGCTCAGGGCCGGATTAACAATTTCCTGTCCCCTGGGCAACAAGACTCAAGGCCCCGGCGTAGTTAGGGGGGTTCGGGGGCATGCTCCCACGAGAAAATTTGGATTTCTCTGATCTACATATGTGCAATTTAGGACTTTTGAAGGCCAAAAAATGATAAGAAATAGGCTAGCTTTAAAACCTTGTCATTAGATTATTTGTCAATACCTGCTCTCTCCTCATCTTCATATTTCTTTTTCTCTCAGTCTTCTTATCCTGGCCTATTTCTTCCCCTCCTAAAGCTGAACTTAGTCTTTTCATTTTCGTCTGTGTCAGTGACGAAAGTAAACAGGCTCAACTGATATTTATACGTTTTATGAATCATTTTCTTAGACAAGTTAATTCACTCAAGGCTATACAGGAAAGCTGTAGCCTAAGTCAGTATTGCCATTAGGAACCTTCTGCAAGCTTTGGAATTTGAAAACGTCTGTTTTTAAATGTTAAAAGTCATTTTAAATAATACACATTATAGACTACGTTTACCGCAGTTGGTGGAATTGGCAGACGTTCCCTTAAAGGCAGGGTAGGTAGGAATGGTCTAAAAAACTTCTTTTTCAAATTTGTTTAAACTTTATGTTCATATCAATACATAATTAAAATGTAAGTACTCTGAAAAAGAAAGTATAAAAATCGAGTGTCTGTAGACCTCTCAGGACTGTTTTAAAGACAGTTCATTATTTCCATTCACTCCACCCCCTCCCTTCTGGGCTCCTTCCAAAGCCACGCCCCCAAAACACATGAACGCGCGACTCCAACCGCTGAGCTGAAGACGCATTATTTACCTGAGACAAGCAGAGAGGAAGGAGCACAGTGCATGTAGTGACATCATGTCAGAATCACATGTAATAAAAAAATCTAACGCTAATTGCTTATGAATATAAACAAATAAGATGTATTTTAGTACTCACTATCAAGCTAGCATATTGATATTGGTAAATTTAAAATATATATTTTTTGATTCGCTAACGAGCTAGTTATATAAGCTAAAAACAGGTTGCATTGATACACTTTTTTACATTACCATCAGTTATATTGTGATGAAGATGAATTTCGTGTAAGATTCATAACATATATGGTGTTCTGCATGTAGGGGTGGGAGATATTGACAAAAATGAATATCTCGATATTTTTTTCCAATATCTAGATATAGATATTCAGGCGATATTTTTGCCATCCTTCAAAGAAATGTGAGCAAACTGGCAAAGAAGGTCCAGTTGGTCTTTTGACTTGCTGCATTTGACCTATATTATTCTAGGCTATAGAAAAAACAATAAAGGAGCTAACTAAACAGAATCTGTGGCACCCCCTACTTTTTCCACTTACAAAAAAAAAAAAAAAAAAAAAAACTTAACTAGGCACTTCTTGCAACAGTGATTATTAAATCAAACAACAATATTGTTGATGATCAATTCAAAGTAAAAAAAAATTAACATTTTCAAAACGGTATAAATCCATTCATTTTTCCCCCAAAACGCTATAAATCCATCTTTTTTTTTTTTTTTTCTAAATTTATGGTTTGTCTTTTTAAAAAAGTTTTTGTCTTTTATTTTTCGTGTTTGCATTTATGAGGAAAAAACAATATTACTTGACAGTTCTCCATTATGGACGCGAGCGCTCTGAAAGCTGCACTGAGACTTTCAAACTTTAACAGAGACCTCAAAACAGAAAGCACAAAGCCTTTCTTTAAAACGAATTTCGTTTTGTATTAATTGTATCTTAATTTTAATATATTTTTTTTTCATTAATTCATTAATATTTTCATTCCTGCATTAAATACATAAAGTAAATATAGGCTATCAATCACAACATAAGGTGCTTGAACTGGAGATTATATCATCGTGAACCGAACCGTAGCCTCGCCTCACAGGCCTAAAAAATGTGGAATATATTTACAGAAATCTGGTTCTAAACAAAACCATCCAAAACAAAATAAAACTATGTAGCCTAAATGTGCATTTCTCCGGTGCATGCGTTCACTAGCCTACTGCGAAGATCGCGAGTCAAATATCGTCAACTTCATCTTTGCAGCCGACACAGAAATTAATAAACAATTAAAATGTCTTATTGCAATATTTTACACATTCATAATCATTACTTTTGCTGGTTCTTTGAGGCAGCTTTTTAGGTTTATGGCGTTTTGGAAAAGAGCTCTTCACGTACAAACACCGTTTCACCAAGGCACAGCGGCCCTTCAGCACATAAGAACAAAAAGAGAAAAAGCACGGACTTACTAATTACGAAACTTTGATGTGGTTGAACAGCTGAAACAGTCACAAATTCCTCTGCAACTCAAACATTCGAAGGAAGAGAACAGCATTACAGTTTTCAGCGCGTCCTCCTTTGATTGCTGTGTTGTGACTGGAAAAGTGCATGCAGGAGCACATGCGCAAAATGTAGGTTTGTAAAATGTCCTTTTGTAAAATAAAAATAATTTTAGGGCGAAGCAGAGGAGGTCGTGCAAGAGGCCGTGGCGTGCAACTAGGGTCCGAGGAAGTAGAGGCTGAGGACGGGGTGGTCGCTGGAAAGCTACGCTGATATTGACACGCATTTTATTTCTTTGTTTATCCAAAGACTTTTTGTTCATTACCTTTTCTTGTACTGTCTTCTTTTTTTTGCCTTGTTTGCCTTCACTAACTGCATGCCGGTAATGTGAATTTTGATTGCTCTTTCTCTGCCATTGTTTTGCTATTCCTAGGTTCAGTGCCTCTCGAATTCCTCAAATCAAACGTGCGCGCGGCCGCGCGCAAGTGGGCAGATCCCGTGGCAAAAGGGTTGTTGCCATGGTTGCGAGAGAGAGTGACAGTCGCCTAAGCCAATCCTTTGATTCGTCCCGAATCGAAATAATGAGCTGTGTTTAATACAGATTAAACGGTCTAGAGTCACTTGATTTTTATACTCTTTTTTTCAGAGTACTTACATTTTAATTATGTATTGATATATATAGAAAGTTTTAACAAATTTGGATCTTTTTTTTTTTTTATAGTCCTACCTACCCTGCCTTTAAGCATTGTGCGCTGTGGAAACACGTCAAAGCATTCTCAGGTATAATTATGCAGCATTAATGCACGAATGATTTTGAATGAATATTTTCAGCATGTCGATATACAATGGTCACATAATGTTAAAACTAATCTTGCTATTGATATCTTTGTTAGACTACTAATCTGACTCATTTAACTTACAATAGAGAGAACAGGACTGGCACGAATCTCTTGCTGGAAACTTTGATTAACAGCTGATATCATCATCATAACCTTAAATGCTAAATTCAATGTGCTCTTAGTATTGTTCTAACTTAGTTATGTTATGTAAGGACATAAGATCAGCAGATCTTATACAGATTCTTAAATTTGTAACTCCACAGGGCCTTCATATTCACATAGGGCCCAACAGTAAGTTCCAGGGAGCCCTCATAGTCCAAGTGCCTTGTTTAAGAGGCCTTGTGTAGGCTATGGGACACATATATTACAGAATTAATAAACATTTGTTTTCATTGTTAATGGGTTTTCTGAACCAAACTGGATTGCGTGGCCTTAAACCCCAGGCCCCCCCCCGGGCTTCTGGTAGGCAAGGGCCCCTGGGCACTGGCCCCATAGCCGGTCAGTAATCCATCCCTGCTTGCGGGACATTGAGCAGAACGCGCTGTGAACACGGAGCGGAGAGCACAGCGCGCACACACAGAACGCGCTTTGAAGTTATGCATCTTCGGAAGCGGACTCGCACGCAAAGTCATAAAACACGCTGAGCCAGAGTCAAACCATCGCCGAACACGGAGGGGCGCGGCGGCTTTTTAGTATCTTTCGGCCAAATACCGAAAATGTTATTTTCGTCCAAAATTTTTTGGCAGCCTAAATTTCGTTGCATCCCTAATTTTAAGACACCCATATGCTCTCGCGGGCCATATAAAATAATGTGGCGGGCCGGATTAGGCCCGCGGGCCTTGAGTTTGACACATGTGCCTTATGGCACTCTAAGATTGGATGTCAGTAAATAAATCTGAGGTTCATTGGCAGATTTTTCAGAATCAGATGTTACAGTAAATTTTTCATCATCTTGGTGTCTAAAAGTGCTCAACTTAAGCAAGGTTATTTACTGCAGCTTTTAATAATTGATGCAGTTCATCAGGATCAATTAGTTTGTAAATTTATTTTTGCAAATCATTTGTGCTGCAGTATTATCTGGTTATGGTTATGGACATTTCCTTTAACCCTATAAAACACAACATGATGCAGTGTGTAATTCAAAATTTGATAAAAAAAAAAAAAAAACCTGTGAAAAATCCAGTTTTCCTCAGTTTAGTATGTAATTAATGTTGTAATTTTGAAAAATAGAAAAGTGATCTTTTGATGAAAATGTGTCTGTTTTAGGAAATATTTTGTCTCCAGAATTCATGATCTATGTGAGATTGTGTGTGATTATTATTTTCTCCACAGCATCTGAATGAAAACCTGCTGTTCTTATAACAGAAGCATCACTTGTTAAAACAGAAATTATTTCTGAAAGGTTTGATGCCAATGACATTGTACAACAAATATGAATTCATCAATGATTTAATCATTTTACGCACAGATTTCAGGAAGTGTGTTAGAAGCAGTTCAAACAAAGAAACACATTTTCTGTATTTTATTACAAACTATTCAACTGATTATTGGTGTCGAGAGATACGGTATGATTTTAAGCAAAGTAAAAAGAGTAGAGCAACAAAACTGCAAAGTCACGGCTTCACATAAACAATGCCTCTCTCTCTTTCTCACTCACTCTATCACACTGAAAACCAAAAGTTTGTCTGGTGTCCAAAACCAGTAAAACCTGTTAACAGCAAGTCTGTTCTGGTATGCAAAACTCTATTAACAGTCTTCTATCAGCCTGAGAGTTTGACTGAGAAAGACAAGGAAGAGCAGAAGCAGGAGACAAAGCAAAAATAAAATAAAAAGAGCAGTGTTTATTGAATTATCTTAGTTGCATATGTTTTAATGCTTAGACTTCGTCTGACCAGTACAAATCCAACCTGTGATGTTAAAAACCTTGAAATGGGCACATTCTCATTTCTCTTACTCATAAAGACAAACATCACTTTCAAACCACTGAAAGGACAACAATAGAAAGAAAATTATAAGTAGCCTAATATAAAATATAAAAATGAATAAAAAATAATAACATAAATGAATAACAATAAAATTATGAATAAATTACTAAATTATGTAAATCAAATAGTAATAATATTTAAATAATTAAATGATAAATCACATGACAACTACATAAATGACTAACGATTATTAAATTAAATCATTTTAAAAAAAAAACATTTGATTGTTTGTTTTAGTCTAGAACTAAAAATTGTAAGTTTAATAATAACAGTTAAATAATGTACACCAGTCCATCATATGAAAAAAATATATTTTTTTCTCTCATTATCTCACACAGAACACACACCCAAATAAAAAAAAAAAAAATTTTTCTCTCATTATCTCACACAGAACACACACTCATTTTTTTTGTTTACGTGCTGAAAACCAGGAAGTATTTGAGTTCAAGAGAAATGAAACTTATTTCTCCTTTACACAAGTGATTCAACCTCTATAATAGATCTTTGCCGCTGTTCTTTGGGGCAAAGCTGTAAAGCAAATAATATTTGAGTTGTTTTTTTGTCGAGGTAAGGACTTCATAGGATCCAAAGATCATAACTTTATCATGTTGTCTGCTTTTTAAAAGAAATAGTGTGCAATAATGTATTTGTGTGTACAAAGTTTATACCTGTAACTTGTAAAATGTTGCTTTGTACTTCATTGTTAAACAATTATTTTGGGATTTTGTTGTCTAATAAAAACTCGATCACAAAAAAATCGATTACATACTGAGGTATGCTACAAAATTATCATTTTTACTCTTTACAATTTCTGTGATTGTTTAAAAATACAACCTATTTCTGTGGTGATCATGACTAAAAATACTATTCTGGATAAATACAAGTTAAGCTCTATTGACAGTATATACAACAGCATTTACAGCCTGCAGTTTATCAGCAGAGAACAGAATTTATTCCCTAGGTTAAAAATAAAATAAAAATTGTGATTAAGCTTCTCTCAAACAATTTTTTTGGTTAGATACTTTGTAAAATCTTGACAGTATCCATCCTTTCACTCAAGCATTTGATAAACAATGTTGATTTTCTTGGCAAAACAGCTCTTATTACAGGACAGAAGCTGGGAATCTGTTCATCTTTGAATACTGCAAAGAAATGTCTGAATCTGCAGCGAGTCCGTATGTGGATCAGTTCAGCTGTCCAGTCTGTTTGGATCCTCTGAAGGAGCCGGTGACGATTCCCTGTGGACACAGTTACTGTATGAGCTGTATTACTGACTGCTGGGGCCAGAAGGAGCAGGGGCCGCCGTACCGCTGTCCCCAATGCAGAGAGAGCTTCAGTCAGAGACCTCTACTGAAGAAGAACACTCTGATAGCTGAGATGATGGAGACGCTGCAGAAGACGTCCCTACAAACGGCTGCTGTGGAGTGTGATGTTTGCACTACAGAGAAGAACAGAGCTGTAAAGTCCTGTCTGCAGTGCTTGGCCTCCTTCTGTCAAACTCACCTGCAGCTTCACTATCAATCTCCTGCGTTTATGAAGCACAAACTAGTCAAAACTTCCAGACACATTCAGGAGAACTTCTGCCTCAGTCATGGGAAACTTCTGGAGATTTACTGTCAGGATGATCGTCAGTGTATTTGTTGTTTGTGTGTCACTGACAATCATAAAAACCACAATGTGGTTTCTGTGGATTCAGAATGGACTAGTAAAAAGGTAATCAATGCTTGTGTAATTTTAGGTAGTTGTATTTTTTCTTGAGTTTTAGTCAAAGTTATTTATTTAAATTACCTATTTAAATTACTGAAATACTATAATCTGCTTACTTCTTTTATGTGAACATCTTCAGAAAGAGTTAAAGGAGATAAAGGTGTCGTGTCAGAAGCTGATCCAGGAGCGAGAGAGAGGTCAGCGGGAACTCAGTGAAGCTGTGAAGTCTTTTAAAGTGAGTATCAGAAGATGACAGTGATGTTTACAGCTCTTGTAAAAGTTATGTATTTATTACAGATCCTACGGAGAATCTTAAGCTATATTTGTTGCGGAAAAACAAGACCAAAAACATACTCGTATGCAGTTTTATATGGAGATTTGCGGATGCAAAAGTTCCCTTTCGTTCAGTCACTCCGAGTTACATCAGTGACTGACGAATGGGGGTTTTGCTTAGAAGCCTATCACCTTCGAGTTCTTACAAAACAAGCCAAAGGCAAAACAATGCCATGGGTCTTCGGAATTTGCATAGCGCAACTCCGCCCCACCGCGTAGGTATAAAAGGAGCAGCGCGGCAATCTCGCATTATGTTTTTGCTTCGGAGCCGAGTGTTTCTTCACTTCTCTCTGCAAGCTGTCTACGAGTTCTAGATACGAGACGAGCGACTCTTCAGCGGTATTGGTGTGATGGCGTGTTCCAGCGAGATCTCATTCCTGCTGCTGGTCTGTGCAGTGATCTGCCAACAGTGTATGTTTTCTCCCAAGATGCTTCAGCAGTGCTGTTGAGTTTTATCCCCTCCATAAGAGCTGCACGCGCCGCACCTTTTTAAATATGTCTCGCCCATGTATTTCTGGGTGCGGTAGACAGATTAATTCTGCTGATGGGCACGAACGCTGCCTGGCGTGTTTGGCCTTAAATCACGCTCAGGCAGCATTCGTGGATGCGTCATGTTCTCGTTTCGGAAACATGACCATCACAATGTTGCGATCGAGATTCAATGACCTCCTTAGAGGTAGAGTCCCATTTGCCACACTCCAATCTATTTTCTTCCCGAGAGGGGATACTTTGGCTGGTGGCCAGGGTGATCTGAGGCTGACGGCAGCACCCACCCCCAATTCCTTTCTTCCCGGAAGTGCATGAAGAGGTCATGAAATCATAGAAGTCTCCTTTGACTTTTCACGACTGCTCAGCGGCACCTTCCGCCTTCTCTGCCCTCGATGAGGCCGCGGCCAAAGGGTACACTGGGGTCCGCCCGGTGGAGCGTTCTATGGCGATGCAACTGTGTCCCCATAACACCTCCACCTGGCGTGGCGACACTAAGCACCCCTCCAAAGCCTGTAGGTTTTTGTCTACTCTGTTGGCGAAGACCTATAGAGCTGCAGGGCAGGCTGCCTCCTTACTGTATGCTATGGCCATCCCCCAGGTCTATCAGGCCAGGGTGCTCAGAGACATGCACAAGGGTAGTGCTGATCCAGGGCTCATGGAAGAGCTGCGTGCCACTACCGACCTCGCTCTACGGCAATGAAGGTGACTGCACGCTCCCTGGGTCAGGTGATCTCCACATCTGGGTCTAGGAAAGACACCTCTGGCTTAACCTGGCTGATATGTGAGAGGCTGAGCAAACCTCATTCCTCAACCTCCGGCTCGGTCGATGACTTTGCCTAACAGTTCTCGGCCGCCCAGCAGCAGACTGAGGTTATTAAACATATTCCTTCCCGGCGGCCAGCTGCGGCCTCCACCCAGCCACCGGCTCAGACGTCTCAGTCTGCTCGCTGCCGAGGGCACCCTCCTGCGGCTCCCACCTGCGGCCACAGGAAGGCGCCCCAGCCCATACCAGCCCTGCAGCCTGCCAAACGCCAGTTATTCCAGGATGCAGTTCTTCACAGGAGGTGGTTGCAGGGATACTCCTTCAGAATCTTTTGTTCTTCCTTAAAGAAAGAACTGACATTCCCATCTCTGAGCCCCCAGAGGCCGCGGATGGCAGTGTGCGACACTCCGCCTCACCACTCTCGTCCCCCTCTGTCGTCAGACTTCTTGTCAGAGGAGGTCCCCGTGGAATGCTCGTCCTTCCCTGGCCTCCTCTGTCAGGACGCGGCATATGACCATGCCCCCACATCGGGACGCACCGCCTCCCACATCTGGACCGGTCATTCCGCCTTTCTGCCCCATCGTGGGTACATCTGTCGTTCACATGACCCCGCTGGTTCAGTTTTTGGGAGCCTGGCTAGAGCTTCCCAATCTGTCCCTCTGGCTCCCGAGAACCATCAGGCTCGGCAATGCGATTCAGTTCACACGGTCTCCTCCCCACTTCCGGGGAGTCCGCTATACCATGGTGGGTGGCAATGCCCCTGTCATGCGTGTGGAGGTCGCCACCCTACTGGCAAAGGGTGCAATCGAGACTGTCTCTCCAGTCGAAATGAAGTCCGGCTTCTACAGCCCCTACTTCATTTTACCCAAGAAGAGCGGTGGGTTACAGCCAATCCTGGACCTGCGCATCTTCAACCGACCCCTTCACAGGATTTCATTCAAGATGTTGACAGCCAAATGCAATTTCGATTGGATTGGTTTGCAGCGATCGACCTGAAGGACGCGTACTTTCATCTCTCCATTCTTTCTCAACACAGACCGTTTCTACAGTTTGCTTTCGAGGGGCAGGCATACCAGTACATGGTACTTCCATTCGGGCTAGCCCTGTCTCCTTGCGTCTTCAAAAAAGTAATTGAAGCAGCCCTTGTGCCACTTCGGCAACACAAGGTTCGCATCCTGAACTATCTCGACAATTGGCTGATTCTAGCTCACTCTCGAGAGCAGGTTTATGAACACAGGGACCTGGTGCTCCGGCACCTCACCTGTCTGGGTCTTTGGGTCAACTGGGAAAAGAGCAAACTCTCCCCAGTGCAGAGGATCTCTATTTTCAGAATGGAAAACGCCTCAGTCGCCATGACTCAGAGCGAGCGCGCGCAGTCAGTGCTGAATTGCCTGAGTCAATTCGAGGGCAAGATTGCGGTCCCACTGAAGTTATTTCAAAGGTTCCTGGGGCATATGGCATCCACAGCGGTAGCCACGCCGCTGGGACTGCTTCATATGAGAACGCTTCAGCACTGGCTTCATGATCGAGTCCCGAGATGGGCCGAGATGAGTACTAGTTACTCTGCGTCAGACCGTCATCCTTTGGTTTAGGGATGTCCCGATCCGATCACGTGATCGGAAATCGGGCCCGATCACGTGGTTTCAGACTCGATCGGAATCGGACGTTACCTCCCGATCAGGACTCGGATATATATGTATATATATTGTCATTATTTTTTAACACTATAATCTATAGTTATGCGGTGGCACAGAGTTACGCCGGTTTCACACTGCACATGTTAGCAGAGCGTAAGCAGCGCAGGAGCAGTGCGTATGGTGAGCAGGAGCAGGACACGCGGGAAAAAAAAATACGCTCTGCTAACGCGCACAGTGTGAAACCGGTGAGTGCAGTTCCTAAAAGCACATTACTGGCTTTGCAAACACTGTGGCACTTTTATTTTTTATTTGTTTACATGCCTGCTGGGTATTTTAAGTTGAGGTGCTATTTGTTTATATATTAGACTTTTTTTATATTTACTGTTGCACTAAGTCCAAAAGTGAAGAATTTATGTTATTTATTACTTGATTGTTCAAGCTACCTCACAGAAGTGCTCTGTTTGTTAAAGGGGTCATATAATGGTACATGCACTTTTACAAGTTGATTGCACTGAAATGTCTGTTGGCAGTGCCTGTACACAACCATCCTATCATGATAAAAATCCATCCAGTGGTTTTGTTTTAATCTCCTTATATGTTTGACCCTCTCTGAAATCAAGCCGTTCGATATTGTGACGTCATAATATCCAACGCCCCTCCCGCGATTGTGATTGACAGCCGTGTTTCAACACAAGACCCGCCCTGAGCGAGCTGTGACAGCTGTCGTCATAGTAGTCCACCATTGTTGATATGCTGGAGTAGAATGGCGTCTAAGCGATTGTGGTGTTCTGTTTTTAGATGTAATAAGGAACACAGCAGTAATTTTACTGTTCTGAAATCCGACCCGCTGAAGACGCAGTGGCTGAGTTTTGTTTTTGAAGGGAATATTCCCAACGGTCGATCTAAATGCTATTATGTTTGCGCTAATCATTTCTCACCAGACTGCTTTTTAAACGAGTGTCAGTATAAAGCTGGTTTTGCTAAGAGGCTGCTACTGAAAAACGAATCTGTACCAACTATTCGTGTGCCTGCTGCAATTCCAGAAGAAGTAAGTATAACGTTTTATTAACCTGTATATTAATATTTGCAAATCGCTTGCACTTTATGATGAATGTGGCTAATGTTTACACTCATTAACTAACGAACTAACCTATACATAAGTAAAGTTAAACACATAGCGTTTGTATCTCACTATTCTACCGTGCCAGTACATACAAAAATAGATCAAAATGACATTACGTTAACCAACCATTCAGAAACGTCCTGTCCGAGCCGTAATGGTCGAACTTCTTCTGGGCCGTCATCTTGTTCAGAGTCCGACTCAGGTTCAAATTGGTATGGTTGCAAAGACGTATCCCCAGAAACTCCCGTTGCCATTCTTGTTCCAAAATATAACCTGAACTGTTGTCAAGGCAACGGTCCACGTGCGTTGTTTCAGAACGCCCCACAGAACAGAGGGGCGGGGTGAGCAAAGCTCATTATCATTTAAAGACACATGCACTGAAACGGCGTGCTGAAAACAGAGCTGTTTTTGACCAGGTAAAATGAGTGTTTTCTTACAATACTAATGAGAATTTTTAATTAAAGTATATTACAAACTTTTAATTTAGACCATAAAGAAACATATTAGATTGTACAAAAATGGCATTATATGACCCCTTTAACAGAGTTGTTGAATGTTAAAATAAGGTGAATTAAATAAAAAATAAGGAACATCCTGGATCTGTTTTTCGCTCTTCTTTATTCTTTTTTTATGTATTATAGAAGTATCGGATCGGGACTTGGTATCGGTAGATACTCAAAATCAAATGACTCGGACTCGAGGGCAAAAAAACCTGATCGGGACATCCCTACTTTGGTTGAACCTCTTCTTTCTATGGGTCAGAGTGCCCTTAGAATGAGTTTTCAGTCATTTTTTGGCTCAACAGATGCCTCTGCCACGGGCTGGGGTGCCATGTGCAATGGACATGCTGCTGCGGGCTCCTGGACAGGACCCCAGCACCTTTGGCATGTCAGTTGCCTTGAGTTGCTGGCAGTACGTTTGACTCTACACCGTTTTCGAACATTACTCAAGGACCAACTCGTACTAGCCCATTCAGACAGCACAGCGACAGTAGCATACATCAACCGGCAAGGTGGTCTGCGCTCCCGCCGTATGTCGCAACTCGCCCGCCATCTCCTCTTATGGAGTCAGAAGCATCTGAGGTCGCTTTGAGCCATTTACATTCCGGGAGACCTGAATCGTGCAGCTGACGAGCTCTCATGATTTCGGCCACATCCCGGGGAATGGAGTATTTGTTAACATCACCAATCTTTATTTCTTTTTTGTGAACCTCATTAATGTATATTAATATATAATCCTGGGGAATGGAGACTCCATCCCCTGACAGTTCGGCAACACACAGGTAGATCTGTTTGCCTCCCCAGACATTTCCCACTGCTGCTGGTTTTTATTCCCTGACCGAAGGGACTCTCGGCTCGGATGCACTAGCGCACAGCTGGCCGCGGGGCCTCCGCAAGTATGCGTTTCCCCCAGTGAGCCTTTTTGCACAGATCAGGGAGGACGAGGAGCAGGTCCTTCTGGTTGCGCCTCATTTGCCAACCCGGACTTGGTTCTCCAAACTGGTGCTCCTCGCGACAGCCTCTCCCTGGCCAATCCCTCTGAGGTAGGACCTCCTTTCTCAGAGACGGGGCACCCTTTGGCACCCATGTCCCGATCTGTGGAACCTGCATGTGTGGGTTCTGGACGGGATGCGGCAGGTTTGAGTACCCTACCACCTCAGGTGGTGGCTACCATCACTTCTGCTAGGGCCTTGTCCACAAGACACGCCTATGCTCTGAAGTGGAACCCCTTCGTCACCTGGTGTTCTTCTCGCTGATAAGATCCCAGAAAATTCCCGATCGGGTCGGTGCTCTCCTTCCTCCAAGAAGGGTTGGACCAAAGGTTGTCTCCTTCAACCTTGAAGGTTTACATGGCTGCGATCTCTGCGCACCATGACCTTGTGGAGTCAAAAACAGTGGGACAGGATGACCTGGTCGTCAGGTTCCTGAGGGGGGCGAGGAGACTAAATCTTCCTCGGTCTCCTCTTAAACCCTCTTGGGACCTTGCAGTGGTCTTATCTGCCCTGCAGAGAGCTTCCTTTGAGCCATTGCAATCAGTCGAGCTTAAGTTCCTGTTTATGAAGACAGCGCTCCTGGTCGCTTTGGCCTCCATCAAGATGGTAGGGCACCTGCAGGCATTTTCGGGTTGACGAAGCGTGCCTAGAACTCGGGCCAGCTAACTCTCATGTGATCTTGAGACCCCGGCCTGAATACGGAACAGGACCTCAGACCAGCTCTTTGTCTGTTGTGGTGGGAAGCTTGAGGGAAAGGCTCTCTCCAAGCAAAGGTTGTCTCACTGGATAGTGGACACCATTGTCTTGGCTTACCAGATGCAGGGTCGACCATGCCCCCAAGGGGTGAGGGCTCACTCCATCCGGAGTGTAGCTTCCTCCTCGGCTTTAGCGCATGGTGCCTCGCTAAAAAACATCTGTAGAGCTGCAGACCCAACACTTTCGCGAGATTCTATAATCTACGGGTAGAGCCATTGTCCTCTCATGTACATGCTTCCACTAGCCAGTAAGTAGGATCTGCTCTGTGTCATCGCTTGCTGGGCCAATCCACTCCACGGACTGGATACATGCGCTATTTCACTCAGATAGTTCTCTTAGACTCTGAGTTCCTCCTGCACTGTCGATGCCATCACCAGAGTGCATGCCCAGTCAGTCAGTCAGTCCTCATGATTGGCTTGGTGCTTCCATGTGCATGGTTCCCCGCTTGGGCAACCCCCACATGTGTATTTCTATGGTAAGTCTCCACCGAACACGTGTTTTCCCTCGGAAAGACCTCTTGCCATCTCAAGGTTGAAACATTCCACCCTGCAGGCTGGATACCTCTGAGTTTTCCATATGCATCCCGCTCTCAGGTCATATGTGTATTCTAAGTCCTCTCTACAGGTAGGCACTGTGTTACATGTTCTACCTGGGATATGCCACCCAGTGTACCTTGGTATTCTTGCGTTAAGCCTAGCCCTTCGTCCGTGCTAGTCTCACGTCAGGGAGCTCAGACTTGCGCAGGGCACTGGAAGACAGCAGCTGTGGCGTGATTGAATCGGGACCCCCATTCGTCAGTCACTGACGGAACTCGAGTAATTTAATTGAAATTGGTCTTATAAATACAGTATTTAGGCTGTTGTTCCTTTCCAACAGAGTTCAGCTCTAGAGACCATGGAGGACATTGAGAAGGTCTTCACTGAGCTCATCTGCTCTCTTGAGAAGAAACGCTCTGAGATTAAAGAGCAGATCAGAGCTCAGGAGAAGACTGAGATAGATCGAGCAGAGGAACTTCACAAACATCTGGATCAAGAGCTGACAGAACTCAGAAAAACACAAGCAGAGATTGACAAACTTCTGATTACTGATGATCAGGTCAATTTTCTGAAGGTAATACATTTTGTTATGATATTTATCATATCTGTGTGTGAACCTTCCACAACATATCACCATAAATAGTTTATCTTAATGAATGGAAAAAGTGTCATGCGTTCACAAATTAAGTCTGAATTATTATTCTCATTTCAGAGCTGTCAGTCTGTGCGTGTTTTACCCACATTTGAAGACGTTCCCAGCTTCACTCAACACACTCATCTGTCTTTTAAAGACATTTCAATCTCAGCGTTTAAGGAGGTTTTGGAGGACGTCTGTCATCTGCAAACAGCCAGAATATCCCGAAAAGGTCTGAATGATTTTCCTTAGAAAATAAAATGTGTAATTTATACTATGTATGATTACACCTAAATATTGACTTTATTGTTGATTTTCTTCTCATGTTTTCAGTGTCAAATGTTCATGTTGCACAGACTCCAGAACCAAAGACTCCAAATACTTTTTGGCAATGTAAGTTGAGCTATTGCTCACAAAAACGAATAGGCTGTACATGTTAATTGATAAATATCAGTCAAGTGAAATATAAAGAAAATTATAATAATAATAATAATAATTATAATAATAACGTTTATAACTCTGTTTGTGTGCATCCATTCTCCTCAGATTTCTGTGAACTTAACCTGGATCCAAACACAGCACACAAAAACCTCATCTTGTCAGAAGGGAACAGAAAAGCAACACATTCACTTGAAGCTCAGCAGTATCCTGATCACTCTGAGCGATTTGATGGATATTGGAATGTCTTGTGTCGAGAGGGTTTGTATGATCGCTGTTACTGGGAGGTTGAGTGCATTGGTAAGGAATGGGCTGTAGCAGTTTGTTACAAAGGAATTGGATGTAAAGGAAACAATGATGACTGTAGGCTTGGCTTCAACAGAAAATCTTGGAGATTGTCACTTGATCAACAGAATGTCGATTTCATTCATGATAAAGCCCAAGTCTCAATCCCTGCTTTCTCCTCCTCTAGAATAGGAGTGTATCTGGATCACAGAGCAGGATCTCTGTCCTTCTACAGCGTCTCTGACACAATGACTCTCCTTCACAGAGTCCAGACCACTTTCAATGAACCCTTATACCCTGCTTTTGGGGTTAGTACAGGTTCATCTATCAGGATCATAGAGCAGAAGAGAGTTCAGACAGGCAAAAATATTCAAAAAATTCAAAAGAAAAAAAGAAGGAAATAAATTATATTACTTCTGAAACATGTATGCCGGTATATTTAAATTAAAATGTAATTTGAAGTTTGGATGAACAAACTTAAACACCATCAATGAATATTCAACATTTAAAGCACCTTTTAAAACACTCTCAATTCAATATCAGATGTTACAAAATCAGATTACAGTGATTTTGATTTTGTGTATTCTGTAATCTTGGCATCTGAAAGCTTTCATCTTCAGCAAGGTTTCTTTACTGCAGCTCATAATAATCCATGTCTAAATCCATGATGCAGTTCATCCTCAAGCTACAAAGTGTCAGGGTTTGGAAAATAATTGTCTGTGGAACCTAGTAAACTATTTACAGCGTGGTGTTGATAAAATAATTGTTTTACATCACACATATTATGTTATATTACATGTATTAAATGCAGCCGATAGTTTGTTTAGTTGCTGCCTGCTAGTATGACCTTCTTTCTTTACAGTTTCTTTACAATTTGGATAACTGAGTTGACTTCAGGATGAGGCCTGATGAGGGGTTGAAGCACTGAAACCCTGTTGTAAATGTTAGAATTTCCAAGGATCACATTCTCCCCTAAAAGTGATCGGGCAGACCAAATCGTAAGTCGTAGAGACATGAAACTTTAAAAAATGGCAGTACTCACCCCGTCTACAACGTCACCAAGGCTCGCCCCATTCGTCTGGATGGTGGTGCTATAGCGATCAAAAGTATGTAACTCCTAACTTGTTTAAGGCTCAAGTTTCTCATATAGTTGGAATTCTTGGATCAAGACAAACAAAACGCACATCTTGGATTCGATTGTCTTCCGAAATTTTCGGGTATTTTGGATTTGTCCAAAAATCTACTATTGCGAACTAGTAGTTTTTTTTTTTTTTTTGCCCGGTCGCAAACCAGTGCAGAAAGATTCTCTACAGTCTGAGTGTCAATAATTATAGAAAAAAAGTTGAAATTTCGATTTACGTTCACGACGGAACGCCAACATTTTCGAAGTGGGCGTGGCCACTTTTACTAAAACGGCTTTCCCTCATGAACAGTATGAGATAATTTCACCAAACTCGGTACAGCGATGTGCTATGGGCTCGGTCTGTGGTTGCGTGAAAAAGAAGTGCCGACTGGCCAGTCAGTGGCGCTATAAAATGAAATTAAAAATTGAAAAAATATAGCTGTGCAACAGTCAGTCCAATTGACACGAAAACTGGCATGCAGTGGCTTTGTCCAAGGTGCTGCGATTGTCTGCGAGGACATTCGCGTATCTTGACACACAGCCGCCATCAGCAAATGAAGTTCGATTTGCTGTCAGACAAGGTTAACGAAACTCGCTGGGCCTGTTTGACTCCTAATTGACTCACGGCCCAGAGGCCTATGAGAAATTGACCCCTGGGGCGCCTTCGCATTTTTCACATTTGTAAAGGATTTTATATCACACAATTTTCCACACATGCCCATGGCATTCATACCATATATATAGAGATCCTAATTTTGAGAAACTTTGCCTCTAGGACCACTGCTGTCAATCTAATTATTAGTTAAATATTGGAGATTATATCAAAAACCTACTTTTGTGGACTAGTCCTACTTTTTTGGCTCAACCTTGATAACTGTTAAAAAACTTTAAAACATATATTTCCTTAGTAAATTGCCTGTATTGGCTGTAAATGGTATTTTCCGTGTATGATCTAGGTGGTTGTAGGCTTGCTAAATAAAACATATATTAAATACCTTTTTACTCATGTGTTTAAAGGCCTTAAAATGCTTGAAACCTGTTAGACATATTTAAACCTATATTTATGTTTGATTTTTGATTTTGGTGTTGACAAAAAGCCGAGAAACGGCAAAAAGAGACTAATTTGTAAAATTTTCTTAATTTTTGTCAGAACATAGCAATGTTTCTTTAAAAGATTCATCTTTATATTTGTTTTTCTTTGGTTTAATGTATTGTGCAGTTATGATAAAATAAAGAGAAAATCAAATTTTTTCTTTACATTATAGAGATCATTTGATGGAAATGTGTCTGTTGAAATATTTTGTGATCTATGTGAGATTGTGTGATTGTTGTTTTTCTCCACAACATCAGAATGAAAACCTGCTGTTCTTATAATCACGAAGCATCACATGTTAAAGCTTTGATGCCAATGACATTGTACAACAAGCATGAACTCATTAATAAATTGATTATTTCACAACTTCACACTTACATGTAATTAAGTGGAGTAAAGGTTATGCGTATTTGGCGTACTGTTCGAGGGAACGGCTCCGAGCTCTGAATTTTTGCCCAAAACCAGAGTATTCCCCTGGTTGTTGTAAGAGTTGTTAGGACTAAAAGTGAGAAGGGGTGGTGGACGGATGCTGTTAAACTGTTGATGAACGGAGGTAAGTCTGCTATATATGGGCTATTCTACAGAATTGGTTAAATGTCTTGAATTTTTTTTATCTTTTTCCACAAATTTTAAATGTATGCAAATTGTATAATATCCAAGGTACACATTTCTAGTATTTGTGCAGTTAATTATATTTTAGTTTTGGAATATTTCTCCTCTCCCTAAATTTGTCACTATCGAAACATAATAATAAATAATTTAATAAGAAGGCTTATTTTGACCTATTCAAATTTTGTTTACATCTACCTTGTAAACATATTTTTTGCTATTTTTAAAAAGTTTTCACAGGTAAATCAATAACAATTACAATTTTAGCAATATTTCAAGTGTAATTTATAAAATTTGTTGTATTTTGAATCCAATTTTTCTTTGTAAAAGGCATTCAGTTAATCATACTGATTTCAAAGTAAAGGATTCATTAGTTTGAATATACACTGAACCAAACATTATAATAGCATCTTAGTTAATAATTCAGTATACTTTATTATGACCGCCGCTAGCGTAGCTAGCGAAAGCGGTCATATAGGGATTGTCAAAGTTTTTTTTTTTTTTTTTTTTCCCGTCATCTTACTGAATTTTCCGTCAACGATACCAGGGACACCGAAGCACCGGGGAACATGAAATTTGGTGGGCATGTAGCCCCACTAGACTTCTAAGGAAAAATTTCGTTTGGTCCCCGGGGGCCACTCCCCCCCCGCGCTGGGCCCCCCCAAACCCAAAAAAATGCAGTTTTTCCTAAATAACTACCTGAACCGTGGCACCGAGCATGAAGAAATTTTTATGGTATGTTGGTCTACTAGACTTTTACGGAAAAATTTCGTTTGGTCCCCGGGGGCCACTTCCCCCCCCGCGCTGGGGCCCCCGTAAATTTTTCGTCAACGATACCAGGGACACCGAAACACCGGGGAACATGAAATTTGGTGGGCATGTAGCCCCACTAGACTTCTAAGGAAAAATTTCGTTTGGTCCCCGGGGGCCACTTCCCCCCCGCGCTGGGGCCCCCGTAAATTTTTCGTCAACGATACCAGGGACACCGAAACACCGGGGAACATGAAATTTGGTGGGCATGTAGCCCCACTACACTTCTAAGGAAAAATTTCGTTTGGTCCCCGGGGGCCACTCCCCCCCCGCGCTGGGCCCCCCCAAACCCAAAAAAATGCAGTTTTTCCTAAATAACTACCTGAACCGTGGCACCGAGGATGAAGAAATTTTTATGGTATGTTGGTCTACTAGACTTTTACGGAAAAATTTCGTGTGGTCCCCGGGGGCCACTCCCCCCCCCGCGCTGGGGCCCCCGTAAATTTTTCGTCAACGATACCAGGGACACCGAAACACCGGGGAACATGAAATTTTTATGGTATGTTGGTCTACTAGACTTTTACGGAAAAATTTCGTGTGGTCCCCGGGGGCCACTTCCCCCCCCGCGCTGGGGCCCCCGTAAATTTTTCGTCAACGATACCAGGGACACCGAAACACCGGGGAACATGAAATTTGGTGGGCATGTAGCCCCACTAGACTTCTAAGGAAAAATTTCGTCTGGTCCCCGGGGGCCACTTCCCCCCCCGCGCTGGGGCCCCCGTAAATTTTTCGTCAACAATACCAGGGACACCGAAACACCGGGGAACATGAAATTTGGTGGGCATGTAGCCCCACTACACTTCTAAGGAAAAATTTCGTTTGGTCCCCGGGGGCCAATTCCCCCCCCGCGCTGGGCCCCCCGTAAATTTTTCGTCAACGATACCAGGGACACCGAAACACCGGGGAACATGAAATTTGGTGGGCATGTAGCCCCACTATAGGTTTTACGGAAAAATTTCGTTTGGTCCCCGGGGGCCACTCCCCCCCTGCGCTGGGCCCCCCGTGAATTTTTCGTCAACGATACCAGGGACACCGAAACACCGGGGAACATGAAATTTGGTGGGCATGTAGCCCCACTAGACTTTTACGGAAAAATTTCGTTTGGTCCCCGGGGGCCACTCCCCCCCCACGCTGGGCCCCCCCAAACCCAAAAAATGCAGTTTTTCCTAAATAACTACCTGAACCGTGGCACCGAGGATGAAGAAATTGTTATGGTATGTTGGTCTACTAGACTTTTACAGAAAAATTTCGTTTGGTCCCCGGGGGCCACTCCCCCCCCGCGCTGGGCCCCCCGTGAATTTTTCGTCAACGATACCAGGGACACCGAAACACCGGGAAACATGAAATTTGGTGGGCATGTAGCCCCACTATAGATTTTACGGAAAAATTTCGTTTGGTCCCCGGGGGCCACTCCCCCCCTGCGCTGGGCCCCCCGTGAATTTTTCGTCAACGATACCAGGGACACCGAAACACCAGGGAACATGAAATTTGGTGGGCATGTAGCCCCACTAGACTTTTACGGAAAAATTTCGTTTGGTCCCCGGGGGCCACTCCCCCCCCACGCTGGGCCCCCCCAAACCCAAAAAATGCAGTTTTTCCTAAATAACTACCTGAACCGTGGCACCGAGGATGAAGAAATTTTTATGGTATGTTGGTCTACTAGACTTTTACAGAAAAATTTAGTTTGGTCCCCGGGGGCCACTCCCCCCCCGCGCTGGGCCCGCCGTGAATTTTTCGTCAACGATACCAGGGACACCGAAACACCGGGAAACATGAAATTTGGTGGGCATGTAGCCCCACTAGACTTTTACGGAAAAATTTCGTTTGGTCCCCGGGGGCCACTCCCCCCCCGCGCTGGGCCCCCCGTGAATTTTTCGTCAACGATACCAGGGACACCGAAACACCGGGGAACATGAAATTTGGTGGGCATGTAGCCCCACTAGACTTTTACGGAAAAATTTCATTTGGTCCCCAGGGGCCACTCCCCCCCCCCCCGCGCTGGGCCCCCCCGTGAATTTTTCGTCAACGATACCAGGGACACCGAAACACCGGGGAACATGACATTTGGTGGGCATGTAGCCCCACTAGACTTTTACGGAAAAATTTCGTTTGGTCCCCGGGGGCCACTCCCCCCCCGCGCTGGGCCCCCCGTGAATTTTTCGTCAACCATACCAGGGACACCGAAACACCGGGGAACATGAAATTTGGTGGGCATGTAGCCCCACTACACTTTTACGGAAAAATTTCGTTTGGTCCCCGGAGGCCACTCCCCCCCCACGCTGGGCCCCCCGTGAATTTTTCGTCAACGATACCAGGGACACCGAAACACCGGGGAACATGAAATTTGGTGGGCATGTAGCCCCACTAGACTTTTACGGAAAAATTTCGTTTGGTCCCCGGGGCCACTCCCCCCCGCGCTGGGCCCCCCCAAACCCAAAAAATGCAGTTTTTCCTAAATAACTACCTGAACCGTGGTACTGAGGATGAAGAAATTTGTATGGTATGTTGGTCTTAAGGGCCCACATCAACCTAGCCCATAATCGATTGTCAAAGTTTTTTTTTTTTTTTTTCCCGTCATCTTACTGAATTTTTCGTCAACGATACCAGGGACACCGAAACACCGGGGAACATGAAATTTGGTGTGCATGTAGCCCCACTAGACTTTTACGGAAAAATTTCGTTTGGTCCCCGGGGGCCACTCCCCCCCCGCGCTGGGCCCCCCCAAACCCAAAAAATGCAGTTTTTCCTAAATAACTACCTGAACCGTGGCACCGAGGATGAAGAAATTTTTATGGTATGTTGGTCTTAAGGGCCCACATCAACCTAGCCCATAATCGATTGTCAAAGTTTTTTTTTTTTTTTTGTCATCTTACTGAATTTTTCGTCAACGATACCAGGGACACCGAAACACCGGGGAACATGAAATTTGGTGGGCATGTAGCCCCACTAGACTTTTACGGAAAAATTTCGTTTGGTCCCCGGGGGCCACTCCCCCCCCGCGCTGGGCCCCCCCAAACCCAAAAAATGCTGTTTTTCCTAAATAGCTACCTGAACCGTGGCACCGAGGATGAAGAAATTTGTATGGTATGTTGGTCTTAAGGGCCCACATCAACCTAGCCCATAATCACTCATTTGTGATTTGCGCCCCTCCCATAAAAAATGAAAATGCAATATTATTCTGCTTTAATCGCCCCTATCTTCAGTTTAGATGTTCAGAACTGCACCATATTTCATGTGTATGATTAACTTGACATCCTCTGGGGGTATGCTAAGTTTTGTAGAATTTCATCCATGGGGGGGTATAAAATAAATTCATTTATGTGCACATTTAGTGACTGTACACTCATCGGCCTGTAGATGGTGGTGTTGAGCGAAGGGTTGCTGGTTTAGGATGATACTGTCACACACACACATGCAGGAATACAAACAAAGGCAAGCATGCACACACACTGACATCCACACGCACAGACACACACCCATACACACACATACAAATCCACATGCACAGACATACACACACAAACACACACGTGCACACACATGTACTGTACGCACGCATACATACACGCACAGACACACAAACACATACACACACACACAGACAGACATGCACATACTACTACTTTTTTTAGGTATATACATAAACACGCAATACAGCCAAATTGCTCCACGTCATTTATTTTTGTGGAAAGCCAGTGCAGGCCTGAGCGGCGGTCATATTTTGTACCGCCATGCGGTACATCTAGTTTTAGACAAAACATCCATGTTTCGGTCGTGATGGCACATTTTCGGTAGTGACAGTAGGTAGCGAGTAGTGACCACATTACATTACAGAATTTAACCTCACATACTAAAACATACTAAGAAACTAATGATTTGCATAACTGTACTAAAATGTTGTTTATTTCCCCCAAATAAATGATTATGTGTTCCCTTTTGTCACTACCAAAACAATGATGACATGTTTCGGCCATGACTATTTCGGTCATGACAATTTTAGATACTTTTGAGCCTAGCTTAAATATGCTAATCAGCACATGGTTAACTAGCACAGTTCTGAACAGTTGTACACACACAAAAACTAAATTTTATCGAATAACACTCAAAAAACCATGATGTCACAACCGAAACGTCAACACATGTTTCAGTAGTGAGAATTTTAGATACTTTTGAGCCTAGTTCAAAGATGATAGCCAGCACATGGTTACCTAGAACAGTTCTGAACTGTTATACACACATAAAAACTAAATGTTATGGAATAACACCCCAAAAAGTTTGCTTAGTTGCAGGAAAAAAAGTGTTTGGTAGTGACGTTCCTTAAAGTTACACACAGATTTTCAGACTTTTGAACACATTTCCCTCAAAATGATGGTACCTATCTACAATGAAAATGAGAGAGAGGGACAGAAATATTTCCTGATCAAAAATGTAGGGGTGTGCTTAAAATCAGTCTCAGCCAATGGACTAAAACACACACTGTTTCGGTAGTGACATGAAAATGCAAAATACATTTTTTTTTTTTTACATTAAGTTTCATGATTTAAAAATAAAATATAAAATATATATTTTTTTTAACTTCACTTTTTATAAGAAATAAAAAAGTATACTTTTAAAAACAACAAAAAAACATTTCAATATCATTTTCACAAGTTGGAATTTAGTGGTTAGGTTTCGGGACAGCCACCTCCCAATTGAAAGTACCCAATAAATGATGATTTTATATATGATTATATATATGATTTTATTTAATTATATTTTAAATATTATTGTGGGATTCAATAGATAATAGAAGGATCTTAGTAAACATCTAAAATTTGAATACTTAAATGCTTTTTAAATGTGTTTTTTGGTTGTGGGACAGCAGTTTGCACCAATTCTGTAGAATGGCCCATATATAGGCCTACCTCTTATTTTGATAATTGGTTGATTAACTGAGTGTGCTCCTCTTGAGTTAATCAAGTGCTCCTTGAATAGCATTCAAGGAGTTCGTGCTCCTCCCGAACTTTGTTAATAAAACATCATTTTACGCACAGATTGCTGAAAGTGTATTAGAAGCAGTTCAAACAAAGAAACACATTTTCTGCATTATTACAAACCATTAAACTACTGATTACTGGTGTAAAGAAATGCGGTAGGATTTTAAGCAAAGTACAAAGAGTAGAGCATTAAAACTGCAAAGTCATGGCTTCACATAAACACTATGTTTATTCTCTCTCTCTCTCTCTCTCTCTCTCTCTCTCTCTCTCATACACACACCTGCACACTGAAAACCAGGAAGTTTGTGGATTCAAGAGAAATGAAACCTATTTCCCTGCTACACGAGCCTCTGCTTCAGGATCCACACTCTTCCAGTTTGGTTAAAGCTGTAAAGGAGGGAATATTTGACTTGTTATTCTTTCAAATCAGGTAAGAACATCAAAAATCCTTAACTAATTATTTTATGTCTTCTTGCATTGAAAAAAGGGAATTCAATTATTACTGTATGAGTTTGATAATAATTCCATGTTAATCTGGATGATTTTTGTTTATTCTTCTGGTTATGGATGAAGAGTTTAGGATTCTTATTATATTAATTCACAAAACTGCACTCAAAAAAATGAACTAGGAAGGTTGTATACTTTACATAATATATTTATATTTAGTTTACTTATAATAATTGTGTTTGTTGACTTGAAATGTTTTGTTCTATTAAGGTCCACGTAATTATGTCTCAACTTAACAGTACAAAATCCTAACGTGTTGTCTAAACGCAAACCATTTATGTTAAGCAAAAAAATTCTTACATCCAGAGGGTGGCAGTATAGTGCGACGCCATCTGCCATTTTGCCCTAACTTAATTTGATTGTGTTCAATCTGCTTAATATGTAAAATTTAAGTTTACTTAATCCATTTGTGTTGGATTACATGAATGATTTGTGTTGCATTAACTGAAACTGGGCAGTGCTTGTTAGTTCCCAGCATGCTTTGCATATGGTTGAATTAAGAGAGAATAAATGTTAAAATTAAGTGTTATTTTATGTTTTTTTGAGAAAATGAGAAAAGGGGAAGACTTGATAGTGTGTAATTGTGTTTAATGTTCAATTACGTTGGACTTATTAGAACCATTTAAAATACAATGGGTTACCATTGTGGAGAAGTGTGGAACATTTTGTTTGGCTGTGGACTGATTTGGTTACTTTTAACTGCTTTGGTTGAAGGAGCATGTAAATCATAGCATTTAAAATGCTAATACGTGCTACTGCTAGCAAATAGCTAGCTATAGTCTATTCATTTAATTATGTGTCTCTAAAATAAATAAAATATGAATGGGTGAATGAAAATAACAAACACATAAGTTGAATGCAAATTAAGTAAATTAGTTGGGCTGACACTATTAAATTAAGCTGTGTCCAACCATAGTAAATAAGTTGAATCAACCTTAATAAATTAAGTTGACCCAACGTAAGTACATTAAATTGGAATAACAGAATTGCATAATGCTGAAATAAAGCAAGTTAATCATGTGGAAATCATTTCCATGATTTTTTTATGTTCATTCAAAGAGTTATTTTTTTGAGTGTGTAAGCATTTTTTAGATTTTTACACATGCTCTTTCATTAATGATTTACAAGTGGATTTACTTCTGGCAGAGCAGTTTCTATTTGAGGACAGACTGTCTGCAAAGAAATGTCTGAATCTGCAGCGAGTCCGTATGTGGATCAGTTCAGCTGTCCAGTCTGTTTGGATCCTCTGAAGGAGCCGGTGACGATTCCCTGTGGACACAGTTACTGTATGAGCTGTATTACTGACTGCTGGGGCCAGAAGGAGCAGGGGCCGCCGTACCGCTGTCCCCAATGCAGAGAGAGCTTCAGTCAGAGACCTCTACTGAAGAAGAACACTCTGATAGCTGAGATGATGGAGACGCTGCAGAAGACGTCCCTACAAACGGCTGCTGTGGAGTGTGATGTTTGCACTACAGAGAAGAACAGAGCTGTAAAGTCCTGTCTGCAGTGCTTGGCCTCCTTCTGTCAAACTCACCTGCAGCTTCACTATCAATCTCCTGCGTTTATGAAGCACAAACTAGTCGAAGCTTCCAGAAACATTCAGGAGAACATCTGTCTCAGTCATGGGAAACTACTGGAGATTTATTGTCAGGATGATCGTCAATGCATTTGTTGTTTGTGTACTGATAATCATAAAGGACACAGTGTGGTTTCTGTGGCTTCAGAATGGACTAGTAAAAAGGTAATGAATGCTTATCAGTTTAGGTAGTTGTAATTTTTTCTTTTTAAATTACTCATTTGAATGACTGACATAGTAACTTACTATAACTAACCTACTTCCTCCTTTGTATGTGAACATCCTCAGGAAGAGTTAAAGGAGATAAAGGTGTCGTGTCAGAAGCTGATCCAGGAGCGAGAGAGAGGTCAGCAGGAACTCAGTGAAGCTGTGAAGCTTCTTAAAGTATGTTTCTTTATGTGTTCTTTAGTTTTAAAGTTTGTTTGACACACAAAAAAGTAGATTTGAAAAATTCAATAAAAGTACATGATGACCGATGGATTTTGAGTTAAAAAAAAAATGGTTAAAAAACTGTTATAAGAATTGTGACATGAAATTCACAGTGTTTTTATTGAGACTTCTGTCAATTTTGGAGCTTGACTGCCACTCATTTACTTTCTACATGCATTGTTTTGAGTCACAACAATGTTCTCCATGATCAGATCTTTGTGTCTCTGACAGAGTTCAGCGCTAGAGACCATGGAGGACATTGAGAAGGTCTTCACTGAGCTCATCTGCTCTCTTGAGAAGAAACGCTCTGAGATTAAAGAGCAGATCAGAGCTCAGGAGAAGACTGAGATAGATCGAGCAGAGGAACTTCACAAACATCTGGATCAAGAGCTGACAGAACTCAGAAAAACACAAGCAGAGATTGAGAAACTTCTGATTAATGATGATCAGGTCAATTTTCTGAAGGTAATAAAAGTCCTTTAATCAGTATACCATAATGTTTCTATTCTTACCGTTTCACATTTTTAAATAGTCTTTTACATAACAAGCAGTGCTGTATTTGTCTCATTTCAGAGCTGTCAGTCTGTGTGTGTTTTACCCACATTTGAAGATGTTCCCATCACTCAACACACTCATCTGTCTTTTAAAGACATTTCAGTCTCAGCGTTTAAGGAGGTTTTGGAGGACGTCTATAAACAGCAAACAGCCAGAATATCACGAGAAGGTCCCATTTTTGTATCTATTTATATGTTTTTATTAATCTGATATAAACCTGATATAAAATCAGTGGACATCATCTATGCAATGCCCTCACTAATATAGTGAAACAAACATGTGTGTTTGTGCATGGTATTTAAAATTGTATTTATAAGTAACCAATACATTTTCTTTGTTTTTGCCTTTTCAGTGTCAAATGTCCATGTTGCACAGTCTCCAGAACCAAACACTCGAAGTGATTGTTTGCAATGTGAGTTGAGATGCATTTTCTCAAATGTTTCTAGAACACAAACACATCCCACTACATTTTATCCTCTAGAATGTGACAGTTTGAAATATAATATATATATATATATATATATATAGTAACAACGACTCAGGTTGAGTGGGATCCATATGCAGTTTATTAAAATACAGCAAACAGTCGTGGGTCAAGATACATCAAAGGCAGGACAGTCAGCGAGGTCATAACCAGGCTGAAGATCAGGACAAGGCAGCAAACAACAATGGGAATAATCCAGGCAAACAAACGGTAGAAAGGCAGGCAGCAAAGATTACAATCGTAATTCAAACAGGTCAGGGCCAAACACGTGCAGAACAACACAGGAATTGTAATGCTCAGAATTGCAGCTGGTGCAAACGAGACTTCACAAAGAGTGAATAAACACACATAGCTTAAATAGTCTGGGTAATGGGGAACAGGTGTGGATGCAGTCAGTCCATGTAGGCTATGTGGATTCTTGGGAAATGTAGTCCAGGGTTAAAACTCAGGCCAGTGAGACCTTTGGTGGCCGATTGAGGAATCTTCACTGGCGTTCGTGTTATATGTTTGTGTGTGTGTATATTATTTAAACTTTAGTTTTTACTTTATTATACATTATTTTAATGTTTGTCCATTTATTTTAATCAGATTTCTGTCAGCTGCACCTGGATCCAAACACTGCGAAAAACCACCTTGTCCTGTCAGATGGAAATAAAAATATTTTAAGCACAAATGTAGTCCAGCAGTATCCTGATCACCCAGAGCGATTTGATAGGTTTCCTAATGTCCTGTGTCGAGAGGGTTTGTGCGGTCGCTGTTACTGGGAGGTCGAGTGCAGTGGGAACGACTGCGCTATAGCAGTTTGTTACAAAGGAATCGATCGTAAAAGCAGTGATGACAGTAGACTTGGCTGCAACAAAGAATCCTGGAGATTGTCCCGGTATCACCAGAATGTCTATTTCATACATGATAAAGCCCAAGTCTCAATCCCTGCTGTCTGCTCCTCTAGAATAGGAGTGTATCTGGATCACAGAGCAGGAACTCTGTCCTTCTACAGCGTCTCTGACACAATGACTCTCCTTCACAGAGTCCAGACCACTTTCACTGAACCCTTATACCCTGCGTTTGGGGTTGGTACAGGTTCTTCTGTCAGGATCATAGAGCAGAAGAGAGTTCAGAGAGACCAGAAATAAATATAATTGATCGAGTTTCAGATTCATTTGCTAAACTTCTGGAACATATGTTGAAATTAAAATGTAACTTGTAGTTTAATAAACAAAAGACACATTTCTTAAACACCATCAAAGAATATACAACACCCATTTAAGACATTCTCAAGTTGGATATAGTAAACAGTTCATTATCAGATGTTACAAAACCAGATTTTGCAATGATTTTGATTTTGTGTATTCTCTAATTTTGGATAATGGATAATAGTCCATGTTTGAATTCATGATGCAGTTCATCATTGAGCCACAAGGTTTCTAGGTTAGTTTGGAACATATTCGGCTGTGGAACCTAGTAAACTGTTTACAGGACGGTGTTGATAATGTTTTACATGTCACATGTAATATGTTATATTACATGTTTTAAATGCAGCTGTTGTTTTGTTCTGTTGTGCTGCTGCTAATAAGACCACCTTTCTTTATTAACAATTTTCTTTTTCTTTTTTACAATATGAATAACTGAGTTGACTTCAGAATGAGGCCTGATTTTGATTGATTTTCACTGTTTTATAACTATCTGATGTTGTTGGCAAAAAGCTGAGAAATGGCTTTTAAAGACATTGAGTTTTTCAAATATCATCTTCCATCAATGCATAGCAATGTTTCTTAAAAAAAAAAAAAATCTTTATATTTGTTGTTCTTGGATTGATGTATCTAAGTAATAATGTAATCTGCAATTATGATAAAATAAAGAGAACATTTAACGAAATTGTTCTTTGGTGTTAATAACACTGATCTTTTGATTAATTTCAAAGTGGAAATGTTGCTGTTTTAGAAAACATTGTCTTAAGCATCTGTGATTATATTACTGTTATGACACTCCTTCAGCTAAATATACAGGCTTGTGCATCATTAGAGATCTGTCATTCAGATGCATTTATTTGACTCAGATTTTCATTTTTTTTTTTCTGTCATTATTCAATTATTTAACTAAATTGTCAAAACGCATAGATTTAGTATTTTACATTAAATCATCAAAAATGATATCAGACATATTTTACATATTCATCAGAAATTAAATGTCAGCTGTGATCAGTTTAGCTCAAAAGCTTTTCACTCTGTCATTATCCCAGTAGTGGATGCGATAAACTACTTCATATGTAAATGGTATTTTCCGTCTATGATCTAGGTGGTTACAGGCTTGCTAAATAAAAAATACCTTTTTACGCATGTGCTTAAACGTTTGTAACCGTCAGCTATATTTATGTTTGATTTTTGATTTCGGTGTTGACAAAAAGCTGAGAAACGGCAGAAAGCTTTTAAAGACTAATTTTTAAAATGATCTGTATCTTTCATAGCAATGTTTCTTTAAAAGTTTCATCTTTATATTTGTTTTTCTTTGGTTTAATGTATAATTAATAATGTATTGTGCAGTTAGAGATCATTTGATGGAAAGAGTTTGTTTTAGGAAATATTTTCTCTCCAGAATTCATGATCTGTGTGAGATTGTGTGTGATTGTTGTTTTTCTCCACAACATCTGAATAAAAACCTGCTGTACTTACAATCACGAAGCATCACATGTTAAAGCTTTGATGCCAATGACATTGTACAACAAGCATGAACTCATTAATGATTTTATTATTTTACACACACATTGCTGGAAGTGTGTTAGAAGCAGTTAAAACTATGGAGCTCATAATATGACAAAACGATTTGAATTTGAATTGTGTAAATTTGAATTATTTGCAAGTGTAATCTAACTAAATTGAATTTTAGGTGGTAGTTTAAATAGTTCTGAATTTGATTTTTTTTAAACAAATATTGAACATTTGAAATTTAACAAATTGAAATGTTTTTATGGCTGAATTTTATAGACATGTATTTTCAAACAGCTAGTTTTTTTTGTTCTGAATTCGTATACTGCAAATATTCAGTTTAAAAAAATACAGATTCAAGTTTTCAAGATGAAGAAATTCGGAACTTCAAATTCAGTTTTCTAAAATTCAAGTTCAAAAATTCAAGTTCAAAAATTCAAGTTCAAAAATTCAGATCTTACAGAAAGTAGGTCACAGGTCATCCACAGGGAAGAGTAAAGGATCTCAGATAAGTCGAACAGAGCATTTTGGCTGCACTGCAGTAGTTTTCTGCCGCAAACGCGGTGGTGGTTCAAGATAATCCGTGTATCTTTCGTTCAGTCATTTTTTTATTTAATATTAAGAGTAGAAAAATGAGAAAACAGCTTGAGTATTAGATTTCTAATTGCCTAATAGTCCGCTGCAGCAGTTGCACGGAGCCTACATTTAATTTTCTCATCAAACAGCTAGACTAACGAATGGCTCGGTACAACAGAAGAGCCTAGAAAGGGCTTTTTCTCTGTGTAGACCAGCAGTTGGTCTGAATTTGCTATAACCTATAGCCTATTTTCTGGACTGCATAGGCTGTCACGTTTTATCATGAAACACGCTGTGATTTATTCCAAAGTGACTCAGGCATATATAATGCAGAGCCATATAGAGAGAGAGTTGCGACAACTCCATTGACAACAATGGAACGCTTTTTTTACAGCAATGGCGGCTCGTAGAGCCTCTCAATAGTTCCCGGAAGTAACAACAGCGCGGTAGAACAGACCGTTTGTGATGCACTTTTAAAAGGTAAGACGTTTAAAGAATAAGATTGTATATTATCAGTACATCTGAATCAAATAAACTTGTGTTTTAAAGCATGCTAGTTGATTCCGAAGCACTTCCTGGAACTATCTGAGGTCTACGCGAATCACGTGACAACTAAGCATTTTGAACTTCCGTTGTCGCAACTCTCTCTCTCTATGGCTCTGATATAATGCAACGTTATAACGTTAAATAATCTAAATGTTGACTTTCAAAAGTAGGCGCGCCAAGAAGGCTATTCTCTGTATTTTGGTTCATTTTTGGTGAGCGCCAGAAAGATAAAGAGACCGAGACGCGCTAAAGCAGCTCATCATGTTGTTTTATTTATTTTTCAATGACATGATATTTTGTAGTCATTTTGAATGTACACAAATAAAAATATACATTTTACTGTTTCGAATGATGTCATATTATCTGTATGACTATAAATAACAGAGTATTAAGTTATTTACCAGCAGTGGAACAAATCCAAGAGATGGCGCTCGCGCATCGCGCTCTCACACAACATAGTATAGGAGATCAGTTCTGCCGTTGCTTCATATCGCAGACTGCTCATTATCAAAATGAAACACAGTCAACCAAACATATAAAAAGTTATTTTGCCTAATTTAATTGGTCTGTTGTACAATATAGGAAGGGCAAGCTGTGCCGCACACAGTCCTACTTGTTATTCCAAACATTTACCTTGCTGTGAAGATGCTGATTTAGCCTGGACTTGACTGAAGTATGACGCCTTCTTTATAGTTAGCATCCACATGTTACATTGCAAATATGAAAACTTTTGACTGAATG
The DNA here is from genome assembly GCF_963993115.1 of Abramis brama. Lineage (NCBI taxonomy): Eukaryota > Metazoa > Chordata > Actinopteri > Cypriniformes > Leuciscidae > Abramis > Abramis brama. The sequence goes on from NC_139972.1 coordinate 10,870,463, forward strand.
AGAGATGCGCGACCGTTTCGATTAAAATAAATTTGTTTAGGCTTGGCGTTTAAAATAGGCTAAATGTTGTTTGTAATAAAGGGCACAGTATAGGCTATTTTTATAGTCTATGTAGCCTATATTATTTTATTATACATGGCTACTCATTTTTCATTCTTGTTGTTTTCTGCATTCATTTGATATACAGTAAGGGAAAGTAAAATAGGCAACACATAGCCTACATGTTAACAGTGTTTATCATGTAAATGTTGTATTTTATTTACAGGTCTTTTACACTATTGCTGAATAGGCAAATATTAAAATGTTTTTTTGTATTTTTTTTTTATGACGCGTTTCTCTCTCAACATGATCCGGTGTGACTTGCACTCATGTGCATGCGACTTATTTTCTGGCAAATACGGTCAGTTAAAAAAATGTTGCTGTATTATTACAAAATGCATAGAGTGAAGACCATTTTGGCAAAAAAAAAAAAAAAAAAAAAAACAACTAATGAATATTGTGTTCATTACCCCCATGCACCCACATTTGGGCTTAATCACTGTTATTATTAGGAAATGTATTTAGGTGTAGACAAATTCAGTTATGTTTATTTATAAATATGAACGTACCTCGCATTTCCCGGACACTAGCCGTTAGTCTACTTCTTTGGCCTATTTTTTTTAGCTGGCCGTTCTCAAAACTGTGTGTAAAAGCTGCGGAGCGCGGAGAGAACGCACAATGGCTTTTCTTTGGAAGTTTTTTTTTTTTTTTTTGGAAGTTTAGTTGCCAGAGAAAACAACACACCGTTTTGTTTAACATCAATTGATACTCAATATTAATTAATTAAATAAATATAATGTCAGAGAATGCACAAAGCGCATCCTTTTGAGATGTAAATTATAATACATTTTAACACACAAGGCCTACATCATAAAACTCAGAAGATTTTGTATTTTAATATATTATATTATAATACAAATAAAAAGGCGTCATACTTCAGTCGAGTCCCAAAATACACGTAGGCATATAGGCCAAATCAGCGTCTTCACAGCAAGGGAAATGTTTGGAATAACAAGTAGGACTGTGTGCGGCACAGCTTGCCCTTTATATTGTACAGCAGACCAATTAAATTAGGCAGAATAACTTTTTATATGTTTGGTTGATTGTGTTTCATTTTGATAATGAGCAGTCTGCGATATGAAGCAACGGCAGAACTGATCTCCTATACTATGTTGTGTGAGAGCGCGATGCGCGAGCGCCATCTCTTGGATTTGTTCCACTGCTGGTAAATAACTTAATACTCTGTTATTTATAGTCATACAGATAATATGACATCATTCGAAACAGTAAAATGTATATTTTTATTTGTGTACATTCAAAATGACTACAAAATATAATGTCATTGAAAAATAAATAAAACAACATGATGAGCTGCTTTAGCGCGTCTCGGTCTCTTTATCTTTCTGGCGCTCACCAAAAATGAACCAAAATACAGAGAATAGCCTTCTTGGCGCGCCTACTTTTGAAAGTCAACATTTAGATTATTTAACGTTATAACGTTGCATTATATATGCCTGAGTCACTTTGGAATAAATCACAGCGTGTTTCATGATAAAACGTGACAGCCTATGCAGTCCAGAAAATAGGCTATAGGTTATAGCAAATTCAGACCAACTGCTGGTCTACACCGAGAAAAAGCCCTTCTAGGCTCTTCTGTTGTACCGAGCCATTCGTTAGTCTAGCTGTTTGATGAGAAAATTAAATGTAGCCTAGTTGCAATACACGCGTTTTGTAAGCTCCGTGCAACTGCTGCAGCGGACTATTAGGCTATTATATTAGAAATCTAATACTCAAGCTGTTTTCTCATTTTTCTACTCTTAATATTAAATAAAAAAACGACTAAACGAAAGATACACGGATTATCTTGAACCACCACCGCGTTTGCGGCAGAAAACTACTGCAGTGCAGCCAAAATGCTCTGTTCGACTTATCTGATATCCTTTACTCTTCCCTGTGGATGACCTGTGACCTACTTTCTGTAAGATCTGAATTTTTGAACTTGAATTTTTGAACTTGAATTTTTGAACTTGAATTTTAGAAAACTGAATTTGAAGTTCCGAATTTCTTCATCTTGAAAACGTCTCGGGTTACGTATGTAACCCTCGTTCCCTGAGTAGGGAACGAGACGCTGCATCGATACTCGATACTTTGGGGAATGCCCTCGGCATGACGCGTCTGAAGTCTGTAATGGAACTATTCCAATCTTGATTGGTGCTCGTCACTCGTGACGTTGCATGTGACGGTGATCCGGAAGCTATAAAAGGGCAACGGAACATAGCCGTATCAGCTTTTAAAGGGTCGAAGCAAGTCGTTCTCAGGAGCACGAAAAGTGTGGCCGAGAGATGCAGCGTCTCGTTCCCTACTCAGGGAACGAGGGTTACATACGTAACCCGAGACGTTCCCTTTCGTAAAGGGAACTCCCGCTGCATCGATACTCGATACTTTGGGGAACGAATACCCACGCCGCCACACTGAGAGACCCTGCCCTGGTGTGAAGCAATCTGGCACACTCAAGACATGAGAACTTGTGAACCTGGTGTAGAGGACAGATCCAGACTGTAATGTTTGATGAAGGTGTGTGGGGAGGCCCAGCCAGCGGCATCACAGACCTCTTGAAGAGAAACCCCTGCTAGCAAGGCTCTAGAGGATGCCACTCCTCTGGTTGAGTGAGCTTTTATCAGGAGAGGTGAAGGCAGATTGCGCACCTCGTAAGCTGAAGAAATAGCCTCTACTATCCACTTGCTAATAGTCTGCTTGGAGACCGGGGAGCCCTTCTTGGATAACCCAAAACACACAAACAGCTGGTCCGACTTCCTCCAGCCCGAGGTCCTATGTACATAGGCCTCAAGAGCTCGGACCGGGCATAACAAGTGTAACTTAGCTTGATCAGCCGACACATGCGGTGGAGGATGAAAGGCCGGAAGGATTATAGACCGTGCCACATTTGTGGGCACCTTAGGCACGTAGCCAGGTCTAGGGTGGAGAATGGCTCTCACTCTGCCAGGAGAGAACTCGAGGCAAGAGGGAGCCACAGATAGCGCCTGCAGGTCGCCAACTCGTTTCAGGGAAGTAATAGCGAGCAGGAAGGCTACCTTAAAGGATAAAAATTTCTCAGACACCTTATCCAGGGGTTCGAAGGGTGCCAGGGATAAACCTTCGAGGACCACTGCCAGGTCCCACGTGGGGACCCTAGGCTGGATAGCAGGCCTCATCCTCCTGGCTCCACGAAGGAAACGAATTATGAGTGGGTGTGTCCCCAGCGTGCCCACCCCTAAAGGCGTGTGGAAGGCTGATATAGCCGCCACATAGACCTTAAGCGTGGACGGGGAGAGCCCGTCAGAGAAACGATTCTGGAGGAACTCCAGTACTGAAGCCACTGGGCAGTTAACTGGGTCCAACTGATGTTCTCTGCACCATAAAATAAAAATTTTCCATTTAAATGCATAAAGTTTCCTCGTGGAGGGGGCTCTAGAGTTTACAATGGTCTCAACAACCTCGGTTGAGAGACCAGAATTTATGAATTGGTCCCCCTCAGGGGCCAATCCAGTAGCTTCCTGGGCTACCGCCAAGGGTGAAATATCATGACCTTGGGCTGAAGAGGGAGGACCATCCTGATCCGGATTCACCGCGGAAGGCCTGCCAGAAGGGCCCAGATGTTTGGAAGCCATATTTGGGCCTGTCAGTACAGGGCCACTAAGAGTAAGCTGATCCCGTACTGCTGAACCCTCTTGTACTCTAGAACCCCCGGGGGCAGAACAATCGGGGAAAGTATACACAGACATGGCCTCAACCATGTCTGTATCATGATATCCAAACCCAGCAGAGCTGGAAGAGCATGGGAGAGGTGGCGCAGAAGGTGGCCGTCCACATAAAGGGGAAACAGGAGCACCTCTGACAAACCGACCTCCATCCCGGCTAAAGCCAACTTGGGGTGGAGTTCGAAATCCCCGGGCTGCAGCCCCTGCCTCAACAGGATGACTGCCTCCTCTTTGATCAGAGAGACCATCGACATAGTGTCTGTCAAAAATAGAACCTAATGGTCTCTCTGAAGTTTCCTCAGACCCTGTGTTTCCAACACAGGTACTAGGAGCAGGAACCATAACTTCCTCCCCATGATCAGAAAACGAGGGCATGTGCGCGTAACTCTGGTCATGCGGAGTGGGTTCCCTCTCGGGGAAAACCCATTGGTCCTGAGCCACTACTACAGGGCCCCCATGTACAGCAGGCCAAAGAATAGTATGTTGAACACTGCTGCCAGCGAGTCCACTCTTTAATAAGGTCACGTAGTGGTGGCCTGGCCTAGCTTGATATTCATGACTATGGTAAGGAAGATGAGTGTCTGAGCTGGAGACAATTGTGCCTGCATCATGACTATAACCTACACCGCCCCCAGGAATCGGTTTCTCTGAAGAGGCACTGGTGATTTTTCCTAGACTCTGAGCCATATTCCCTAGCACCTCACGAGACTCGGAACAACACCTCGGTGTTGAACCGTCTGCTCTAGTAGTCAATGGACAGGAATGAGGATGCCCTGAAGACTCCATGGAGCTAGGACAGTGACCATGCATTCCGAGGAGGTGCGGGGATACAATACTAGGCCGAATGGAAGAATCCGGAACTGATGTGCTTTTCCCCCAAAAGCAGATCTCGGAAACTTCCCGTGATGGGGTTAGAAGGGAATGAGGAGTTAAGGGCCTTGTGGATCTATCACGACAGACCAGTCCTCGGAGCTGGTCTGACTGACAGTCGGAATCTTGAATCTGAACCCCCTCGGAGGTTGATCCATTACCCTGAGATCCGAAACAAGGCCTTACTCCCCTTCCCTCACAGGAACTATGAAGTACCGGCTGTAGAACCCGGGCTCCCGAAACCGAGGAAGAGCCCACCTTGAGGTTTCCTTTGTTAAGAGAGACTTGACTTCCTGTTCCAAGAACCAACCCTGCTCGGGGCTGGCAGACATGTGAACCACCCTTAGTAGATAATATTTTTATATTAGCTCCGCTGTAAGCAGGACCCTCCAGGCTATATTTTGAAGACCCCTCGGGGTGTCTAAATATGCTATTACGGGGACCAGTCCCTCGAGACTGGCCTTGGCTAAAAATGTTCAATTGGTTTCGGTGACCTGAAGCAGCTAACTGGCAGGAACTAACCGAAATATGCTCTCTACAGACCTCCTGAGAGGCGGAGAACTCGACAGGGCCGCAACGTTTCCGGGCAGATACTGCGATTTGTGTTCGCTGGAAGCCGATGTGTCCCGAAGCGCCATCGGCGGCGGGAAGTAAACATCGATTTCCTAAGGGCTGTATAAGGGGGCGAGACTCCTGTACTCGCTCTCCTGGGGGAACGGCCATAAGGGTCTGCGTGTTACGACAAGACCTCTTAGTTGAAGCCATCTTAGCCCGAGAGACAGTCCTCAGACCTGTCCTCGATATAGAGGGCTTCATACGAGAATGTCTCTTCTGGCCCCAAGCCTTATACGGGGGGGCACGAGAGGAAACCTTCTCAAAATATGTTGAACTGGCGGCTGTCCCCTGAGGCTGCCCCCTGGCAGCAACCCCATGAGACCTAGATTGACAACTGGGGATAGCTGATTGTCGCTCTGCCTCCTGAAACCTTTCGACAACGGTTCTCGCCGCGTCGCCAAAGAGGCCAGAAGGTGAAAGGGGGGCATCGAGAAGGAAAGCCCTGTCTTTCTCCTCGATCCCCAAGCGATTAAGCCATAAATGTCTCTCTGTGACGACTATTGCTGTCATAGAACGGCCAATAGCACGAGCCGTCTCCTTAATAATACGGAGAGATAAGTCAGCTACTCTACGAAATTCAGTAATACCGTTGAGTGAAACCTCCCAGTTATCATCCACCTCTTTGAGGAGGTCAGCCTGGTATGCCTGTAATAACCCCATCGTGTGTAGGCATGCACCGGCTCGACCCACCGCCATATAAGCTTTCCCTAACAAATTCGATGTACGAGATTTGGAGGGAAGTGTCTGAGCTATCAGGGGTGACGCAACGTCGGGGAGAAAATATTTCGCAAAATATTCCTCAACCCGAGGCATCACCCCATAACCATTCTCATTAGATTCCCTAATAGATGAGTAAATATATACATGGGGGGAAAATAATTGAGATGAACATGGATTTTCCCACGATCTCGATACCTCAGTATGAAGATCAGTGAAAAAGGGAAGGCTCTGACACAAAGATTGTGACTGGGTCTGCAGGAAGCGCTCATCCATTTTATTTTTCTTAGTCGCCTCCTGCTTATTATATGGCCATTCAACATTTAATTTAACCACTGCCCTGGTCACAACCTCCAGCAATTCCTCAATAACGGGAATATGGGGTGGCGAATCCCCATATTTATGTGATTCAGTGTTGATAATATCTAACCCCTCGGAGCCAGATAAATCAAACGCTGTGTCTTTAACACGGTCGGAAGAAGCCGCAGCGCGGGCTCCCGAACCGTGCGCGAGACCAGTGGAGCTGGTTAATAAACACTGAGAAAGGGTTGCAACCGTCTCAGTGTTATCTGCCAGCTCCACGTGCGAATCCCATGCATACAAGCGGCGCGCTGCCTCAACAGACGCGGGGCCTGATGCACTGGAAACGCGAGCCTGATCTGATTGATCGAACAAGCTCAAACGGGAGCGGAGCTCTCTCATAGATAGCTGAAAACAGTTTGCACAGACAGCGCCCTCGAGCACTGCCCGTGCATGCTCCACTCCCAGACAAACAACACAAAACGAGTGCGTGTCACCCTCGCTCAAATAGCGCGAGCAAGGGGACGCACACCGCCTGAGTCGTTTCTCTATATTCGCCATATATATATTGAGATAGACAAACAACACCAAATAAGACAATACAGTCACACAGAACGCTTGCTGAAGACAGAAAGCTGATACGGCTATGTTCCGTTGCCCTTTTATAGCTTCCGGATCACCGTCACATGCAACGTCACGAGTGACGAGCACCAATCAAGATTGGAATAGTTCCATTACAGACTTCAGACGCGTCATGCCGAGGGCATTCCCCAAAGTATCGAGTATCGATGCAGCGGGAGTTCCTTACGAAAGGGAACTTGAATCTGTATTTTTTTAAACTGAATATTTGCAGTATACGAATTCAGAACAAAAAACTAGCTGTTTGAAAATACATGTCTATAAAATTCAGCCATAAAAACATTTCAATTTGTTAAATTTCAAATGTTCAATATTCGTTTAAAAAAAAAATCAAATTCAGAACTATTTAAACTACCACCTAAAATTCAATTTTGTTAGATTACACTTGCAAATAATTCAAATTTACACAATTCAAATTCAAATCGTTTTGTCATATTATGAGCTCCATATTTTATGAGCTCCATACGAAATACGGTAGGATTTGCCCAGTAGAGCATTAAAACGGCAAAGTCATGGCTTCACATAAATACTATGTTTATTCTCTCTCTCTCTCTCTCTCTCTCTCTCTCTCTCTCTCTCTCTCTCTCTCTCTCTCTCTCTCTCATGCACACACACATCTGCACACTGAAAACCAGGAAGTTTGTGGATTCGAGAGAAACGAAACCTATTTCCCTGCTACACAAGCCTCTGCTTCAGGATCCACACTCTTCCAGTTTGTTTAAAGCTAAAGGAGGGAATATTTGACTTGTTATTCTGTCAAATCAGGTAAGAACGTCAAAAATCCTTAATTATAATTGTCTTCTTGCTTGGATTGAAAAAAGGGAATTCAATTATTACTGTATGAGTTTGATGATAATTTCATGTTAATCTGGATGATTTATGTTTATTCTTCTGGTTATGGATGAAGAGTTTAGGATTCTTATGAATTAATTCACAAAACTGTAAGCATTTTGTAGATCTTTAAAGTGGATTTATGTACTTTATTTAATGATTTACTTCTGGCAGAGCCGTTTCTATTTGAGGACAGACTGTCTGCAAAGAAATGTCTGAATCTGCAGCGAGTCCGTATGTGGATCAGTTCAGCTGTCCAGTCTGTTTGGATCCTCTGAAGGAGCCGGTGACGATTCCCTGTGGACACAGTTACTGTATGAGCTGTATTACTGACTGCTGGGGCCAGAAGGAGCAGGGGCCGCCGTACCGCTGTCCCCAATGCAGAGAGAGCTTCAGTCAGAGACCTCTACTGAAGAAGAACACTCTGATAGCTGAGATGATGGAGACGCTGCAGAAGACGTCCCTACAAACGGCTGCTGTGGAGTGTGATGTTTGCACTACAGAGAAGAACAGAGCAGTAAAGTCCTGTCTGCAGTGCTTGGCCTCCTTCTGTCAAACTCACCTGCAGCTTCACTATCAATCTCCTGCGTTTATGAAGCACAAACTAGTTGAAGCTTCCAGACACATTCAGGAGAACATCTGTCTCAGTCACGGGAAACTTCTGGAGATTTACTGTCAGGATGATCGTCACTACATTTGTTACTTGTGTACGGTTGACGGTCATAAAAACCACAACATGGTGTCTGTGGATTCAGAATGGACTAGTAAAAAGGTAATGAATGCTTATAATTTCAGGTAGTTATAATTTTTTTTTTTTTTTTGAGTTGAGAATAATAATCAAAATGATTTATTTATCTGTTTTTAAATACTAACTTAAATTATTGGGGATAATAGTACTTATCTCCTCATTACCTCACTATAACTGAATGTTTTAATTTGATATTTAATAATTATAAGACGAGATTGGCAAGGTGTATATTTCTACTTTTATTTTTTAATATAGATTTTTGTATGTTAACATCCTCAGAAAGAGTTAAAGGAGATAAAGGTGTCGTGTCAAAAGCTGATCCAGGAGCGAGAGAGAGGTCAGCAGGAACTCAGTGAAGCTGTGAAGTCTTTTAAAGTGAGTATCAGAAGATGACAGTGATGTTTACAGTGCTTGTAAAAGCATGCAATATGAAGGGAAAATAAATAAAAAGAAAGAAAGAAATATATATGTGTGTATATAAAAAGAGAGAGATCCATTGTGTGCATGCAAAATTTGGTCTTATAAATACAGTATTTAGGCTGTTGTTCCTGTCTAACAGAGTTCAGCGCTAGAGAGCATGGAGGACATTGAGAAGGTCTTCACTGAGCTCATCTGCTCTCTTGAGAAGAAACGCTCTGAGATTAAAGAGCAGATCAGAGCTCAGGAGAAGACTGAGATAGATCGAGCAGAGGAACTTCACAAACATCTGGATCAAGAGCTGACAGAACTCAGAAAAACACAAGCAGAGATTGACAAACTTCTGATTACTGATGATCAGATCCAGTGTCTGAAGGTAATTACGCAAAAATGTTGAGAATTATCTATAAAATTAAACACTATTGTGCCGTGCTTGTTTTATGTTCTGGAAAAGATCTGTTCTGGTTAAAAAATTAAGTCTTAAATATTTTTAATATTCTCATTTCAGAGCTGTCAATCTGTGTGTGTTTTACCCACATTTGAAGACGTTCCCAGCTTCACTCAACACACTCATCTGTCTTTTAAAGACATTTCAATCTCAGCGTTTAAGGAGGTTTTGGAGGACGTCTGTCAACAGCAAACAGCCAGAATATACAGAGAAGGTATTTGTTTTGTTTTTATCAAAATGAATAAAAAATTTATCAAAATGGAATAGATTTCATATAAAAATTAAGCATTCAATTATGTTTTTTACCCCTTTAGTGTCAAATGTCCATGTCTCTGAGTCTCCAGAACCTGAAACTCTTAATGGATTTTTGCAGTGTAAGTTGAGTTTTATTTTTATACATTGTTGTCTCACAATTGCTGAATTAAAGTCATTAACTGTTTCTATTAACTGTTGAAAAATATTAAATAATTAATCTACTTATCATTATCAGTATCTATTAAAATGTGAAATTGTGGGGGGAAAGTATGTATGGCAGTACTTTATTTGAATATCTATTTGTCCCTCCATCTTCATCAGATTTCGTTAAACTGCAACTGGATCCAAACACAGCACACAAAAAACTCATCCTGTCAGAAGAGAACAGAAAAGCATCACATTCAGTTAAAGCTCAGCAATATCCTGATCACTCTGAGCGATTTGATTGGTATTATAATGTCTTGTGTCGAGAGGGTTTGTACAGTCGCTGTTACTGGGAGGTCGAGTGCAGTGGGTACGACTGGTCTGTAGCAGTTTCCTACATAGGAATAAGTCGTAAAGGACAAAGTAATGACTGCAGACTGGGGTTTAATAACAAGTCTTGGAGACTGACCCACTGTGACCAGAATTATTATGTCAGACATTATAATAAGCATGTCCCAATCCCTGCTGTCTGCTCCTCTAGAATAGGAGTGTATCTGGATCACAGAGCAGGAACTCTGTCCTTCTACAGCGTCTCTGACACAATGACTCTCCTTCACAGAGTCCAGACCACTTTCACTGAACCCTTATATCCTGCGTTTGGGGTTGGTACAGGTTCATCTATCAGGATCATAAAGAGCAGAGGAGAATTTAGATCAGATTAAACATGTTTAAGAGCGTTAATAAATGTACCTAATTTGGCATTAGCTGAGTCATCCTCTGGGATATTTTTTGAGTAATTTCTAAAGGCTGTTCCATTTTTTTTTTTTTTTTTTTTTTTGTTTAATTTTGGGGAATATTGTGTTCAAGTGAGACAAATAAAGAGCACCTCTGCCCCATGTGTTTACATGCATCACTGCAAAGTCCAAGTGAGATGTCAAACTCAACTGTGCTCTTTAATACCAGGATAATACAACACAATGTGATTGTAATACATATGGATTATATTATATCTTTAAGTGTTTGTATTTCACAAGTAGTTAAAGAAAATATGTGTGTGTGTGTGTGTGTAAATATCTTTTTAATTCTGCTAAATTGGCAAATGACCTGCCCTATAATGAAATAGGGATCACAATTTTACCAATCAACCATGTATAGAAGCATATATATTGGAGCTTGCCTGGATGTAATTTTATGGCAATTGTCTGTTCACTATACACTTTACATGAAAGAAATGTGTAAAAATTGACCTGCACATGTGAATTTTCTTTTTACATGATACACATTGCTACAAAAATAAAAGTGCATGCAAATGTGCATATTGTTTTTCTGTGCACTGCAGCATTAACTTTTCCACGTTAACTTTTAACTACTACTGAAATCTGCATCTTAAAAGCTCAGTGTGATACAATAGCTTTCAGATAGACAAAACTGACCTTCCACAAATCTCTTCATTTTGGTGGCATTGGCAGAATAAATATTTCCAGTAGGTGGCAGCAATGCACTAAAGTGTTTTCGAGTTTGCCATACAAATCCAGAAGAACAAGAGGATGCGCATGCGCAGAGAGAAACTCTAGAGATGGTGCGAGTGTAGAAGTATGAAACGCATTATGTGCTCTGGTTTATTAATAATTAGAGTGTAATGTGTTGGCAGAGAGTTCTTCAGAGACTAGTGAGTGTATATTTCTGTGTGATAAAGAAGATTTTATTTTATGGTTTAATGTTAAACACTTTCTTTTCTAATGTGAGAATTAATGTTTGTGTTGCGTTAATGTACATTGTTTGTACTGTAAATTAAATGTAGAATTAGATGTAGTCATTAATCTTGATTAGCTTCCATTCAATCTATATAAATAGACATTCTCTATAAAAAATATAATTTTATTTGCATTTCACCTGTAACTTGTTTCTTAGTCAAGCTTTCTGAGTTCACAAGTCATTGTACACTAGATTACTTTTGGTTTTGTGACGAATTTCTTATGTTCGTCTATTGTCGTTTTGGGAAAATGCGTCTGCTTAATGCAATGTAATGTAAATGTAACTCTGTTGTTAGGTTTCTAATTATTAATTGAATAACATGTGCCGTTTCATGCTTATAAAAGCCCTGGTTACATAAGCAACCTTCCTATAGAGCTGTTTTATATGCGACTAATATATAACTCTAAAACTCTATTATTATTATTTTTTTTTATTTTTTTATTTGTCAGATCTGGTGCCCCTCCCAACACATCACCAATAAAAACTGGGAATATTCCCATCATCCTGCAAAGAGAAGGAAAACTCCAGATGTTATAGCTTAGTTTGGTGTGACTGTTAAAGATGGCGTTTGTTGAAGTAGAGATTGAGGACACGAGTGATCCAGAACCATCCAGAATCGATCATGAAGATACCGAGGAACAAACAGGTTGGTGTCCATGCTTGAAGGTAACAAAACAGATGTTGTGTCAGTGAAATAAGCAGTATATGAATGGTAAATGATACATTAGGGATGTTCGATATATCAGCCACCATATAGGTTTCGACAGAAATATGTTGATTTTTAATGTTATCGGTTATGTATATATTAAAGCCGATAAATAATGGATCATTTCCTTCAGATGAGACACTTCAGATGTGCAATGTTCGCCATGATGGTTTTGAATTGCTTGAAATATGATTGGAATCACTGTGAAAAGAAAAAATACAGTTAATGCAACATGTGCAGCGCAAGTCTGTCATATAGGCTACATAAAATTATAATGAAAACATTATAATTGTGTGCTTGGGACATGGATTTCATGGTAATACTTTTTAAATCAGGCTCTCAAAAATTATATAAAGACTTAGAATTATCGGCCAACATATCTGGTATCGGCCTTCATATATAAAGAATTATCGGTATCGGCTACATTTTTCATATTGGTGCATCCCTACAGAAAATGCATCTGAATGATCATATCATTGTATAGCAATTGTCATTCATGATTTAATTGCATTGACACATCAAAGATCTGATACTTGATACACACAGACAGATATCTGATCTCTGTTGATTTCTGCTGTTAAATCAGGGTTCACTTAAACTTAATATGTTTATTTTAGATTGGATGGAAGTGAAAGAGCAAAGACAAGAACTGAATGAAGCGGAGGGGGAACATTGTAACTTGAAAAAGCTGCACACCTGCTCTAGATGTGGAAAGAGCTTCAGACGTAAATCATCTCTCAGGAATCATCTGTCCGTTCACTCTGGGAAAAAGCCCTTCGACTGTGATCAGTGTGGTAAAGATTTTAGCTCATTGTCACATCTCAACAAACACCTAAAAATTCATTCAGACGAGAGGCCTCACTTGTGTGCCGTTTGTGGGAAGAGTTTTTCACGGCTGGACAGTTGTAAACAGCACCAGAAAATACACAATGAAGTGAGAGATCATGTGTGTTTGGAGTGTGGGAAGAGCTTTACTACAGTTGGCCAGTTGAAACAACACCAAATTATTCATACTGGAGAAAGACCTTACAAGTGCTCATATTGTGACAAGAGTTTCACTCAATCTGGAAACCTGAAATCCCACGAGCGGGTTCACACCGGAGAGAAGCCGTACCACTGCACTCAGTGTGAGAAGAGCTTCAAAGATGCAACCGGTCTCAAAAATCATCTGCACCTTCACTCTGGACAAATGCCATTTAACTGTGAGCATTGTGGTAAAGATTTTAATTCATCGTCAAATCTGAAAAACCACCTGAAAGTCCATACGAATGAGAGGCCTTATGTGTGTTCCTTCTGTGGCAAGAGTTTTTCACTGCAGGAAAGTTGTAAACTGCACGAGAAAATACACACCGGTGTGAGAGATCAAGTGTGTTGTGAGTGTGGGAAGAGTTTCGTTACGCCTGGCCAACTGAAACGCCACCAGAGGATTCATACTGGAGAAAGACCTTTCAAGTGTTCATACTGTGACAAGAGTTTCTCTCTGTCTGCACACCTGAAATCACACGAGCGGCTTCACACCGGAGAGAAGCCGTACCACTGCACTCAGTGTGGAGAGAGGTTTAGACATTCAAACTCTGTAGCAAATCATATGAAAAAGCATTTTCCACAAAGCAAGTTTCACAGTGAGCAAAATTCATCCATCCAGTTAGTTAGTTTGTAGTGCTTTATAGACACGAATAATATTGTGCATTTGTATTGCCGAAGTAATTACAGTGTTTTTGCATACAATTTAAACAAGGCATAATGTAGAATAGTGCAAAACAACATGCAGAAAAACAAAACTGATGAATATAAAGTAAGTAGCATTAGTCACCATGAAATCAAAATGTACAATTCTTATATTTATGGAATATTGCAGTATTTATTATTAATTATTTATTTGTGCACATCATTATTTTAGTTTAAGGGATAGTTCACCCAAAAGTGAAAATCATTTATTATGACTAAACATTTGATGGTATTGTATATATTTTTTTCCATACTATGGAAGTCATTGGGGCTCATCAACTGCTTAGTTACCCATATTCTTCAAAATATCTTCTTTTGTGTTCAGCAGAAGAAAGACATTCATACAGGGTTGGAACAACTTGAGGGTGAGTAAATGATGACAGAATTTTAATTTTTGGTTGAACTATCACTTTATATTCATGTCGTGTTATAATTTTGTAAGTAACTTCCCCTCCCTATTGTAGTGACATCTCTTCTCTGATTATGCGTGAGGGCGGGGCAACCTGTCACTCACATGAGATCGACCAATAGAGGGTATGCTTTGACGTCACTGGAACACGCCTCCTTAGCCGGACTGAGTGGCAGAAGAGCTGCTGCGTGACTGGATTTAATAGGGGAAACTGCGAAAACGTGATTAAAACAAACGATTGTCAGTTTAAACTAAAGGTTGGACTTGATATAGTGTTCCTTACAACTTAACAAAGATCCAGTGATCCGTGGATTTTGACATGCAGTCAGGAATCGTGTTTCCTGACATTTATATTGTTCGATTTCGATGCCGGGGAAATTCATAAAGCAAATTAGCCTGTGAACGCTTTATATAAATACAATATAGGTAGGTCTAAATCCATGTGATCACTTATATCAATGTTATATATATCATCATATTGTCCAGCCTTAAAAATTGTATAGTTTTTTGTTAGTGTTTATTTAAAAACATCCAATTATGCAGAATACACGATGGTAAATATTTAATTGATGAGTTGTCAATACATTATATAACAATACAATATATAGTATAGGGTATGATTTTACCCCTAAATTCAGCATTTTGACACAGAATGATAACTGCAAATCCACCTTTCGCTGCCTGAAGTCCAGTTGTTTCTATGAATTGCCGGATCCATTTACTTCTCTTTTCTGTAACTTTCTGTAAAAATAAACCTCAGATTTCTTGTCAAATGTAGTTGTACAGTCAATCATAAAGCTCTTTCCGCTTTTTGTTTTGTGTGTTTTTCGCTGCATTCACGCTGAAAACCAATGCTGCCGCTCAGTCTTTCTGCCACTCAGTGTGTGTAACCCCAGTCACTCTGGCCGACGGTGACGTCACACGCATAACCTCTATTGCAAACCCCAACCATCCAATCAATTCCCAATGGACAGTCAAGTCCCGCCCTACATTTGTTCTTGTTCGAGAAGCCGTTTCACTCAGATATACGTCACACTAGGAAAGAAAGGCGATTGAAATTTCATGTTGACTTCAGAGACTTGAACAAGTTAAAGTCATTAAAACTAATTTAAATGAAATGTAAACATGAGCAAATTGCATCTTACAGCATTAAGTGCAAGAATTTAAATATGAGTATTTATAAGTAATATAAAATACATGCAAGTATTTTATCATAAGCATTGTTCTGTGGCACAGTAAACACGTTTTCTTCAGATCCAGTGTAAATAATGTGAGATTTAGATGAAGTAGTTGTGCGTAGTTAGCTAAAATAAACTAGAGTTTCTGAAAAATGCCACAAGATGTGTAGAGATATTTTTTCTGTTTCGTTGGGGAGCAGCAAATTTATTGAATCACTTTAATCTTACATTTATGTATTTTTATTTTTCTGATTGTACGCCACCTCATAAAGACATGAACAAAAGAGTATGTCAGTTTGAAACGATTCTCTCAATTTGAGTTATTGACTTTGTTTAGACAGATCTATAGATTTCTCTGCAACATAAACGTTGAGTCTCTGTATGATGGCAAAAATAAAATGATTGCTCTGACAACATCTCTGATTATGTGTGATTTTAAGTAATGTGTTTGTCCATTATAGTGTTTTAAGAGACAGAAATAGATTTCGTTTCACAAGTCATGATCCTGTTTGTCTCAGCCTGTTGACACAGTGCATTGTGCTTAATATAATGTGCCAATTTACAGAAGATCTACAGACATCACCGTAATGAAACTAGGGAACTACTGGAATGAAAGAAGAGGCTTTTCAGCACTTCTGTTTCTGCCAGACTATTGACAGGAATGAAACAAGCCTTTCAGCATGAGCGTGAGAGATCACAGCTTCACATTAACCAGCTCCCAAGTTTAATAAGTTCTAATGTAATGAAACACATTATGTGTCATGAGGCCTTTTATGAAAGGAGGTTTAATGAAAACTCTGAGTATGTTCGCCCTGAAATGAGGGAAACTCTGGGTTTTCCGTTTCAGAATGGGAGGAATCTCAAACCCGAGAAAGCAGGGTAAGTCAAGCCCGTTTCTGAAAGAGAGGTAACTTATACTTAGAGGTCAGTTACCATGGTGATTTACTCTGAACTTAACCTGGTCGGGAGCAGGTTTTCTTCAGTAAACCCAGAGTTTCTTTCAGTCTGATCCCCCTTTTTAAACCGTATTGATGTTTAAATACTTCAATCATTCATTCATTCACGCTGCAAAAATGCTTTTCTTACATTTTTTTTGGTCTAATTTCAAGTACAAATATCTAAAAATTCTTAAATCAAGATGCATTTTCTATATAATAAAAGTGATATTTAGTCTTGTTTCCTGTGGGGGATAAATCAAAATTAAGTGCATTTTACAAAAAATAAACAAAATTTATCTGCCAGTGGGGTAAGAAAAATAATCTTAATGCAAACGGAAACAAGATTATTTTTCTTATCCCATTGGCAGATAATTAGCAAAATAAGAAAACATGCACTTAATTGAAGAAAATATTTTTTTTGCAGTGCAGTATTCATTCATTGCGCACATTTTCATCATGCAGACATCGTCCAAGTGACAAAAATGGCATGTCCTTTTATACAGGATCCTTTATAGATGAGGAGGCTGCATTCATTCGAAGGGAGTTACATTTACGTCAGGAGAGGATTTTTGTGTGTGTGCAATATCCACATGCATATTTATGTGAGCGGTACCATTTTAGTAGTTTTTTATATGAGGATGCACTTCGTAAAGAAACACTACGTGCCTATAGACTGAACACGTGATACGCATGCGCATGTCGTCAGCGTTTTCACAAATTCACGTTTTTGTAGTTTACACGGATATGATAATGAAATAGTTTTCAGAAACGTCCAGAACACAAAAAGTTTTCCGTTTTTAGCTAAGCCTGATTATGAATCGTTAGGTAATATGGGCACATGTATTACTTGATTAAATTAGCTTTATTTGAGCAACATTTCAGCTCTCTGAGGTGAAGAGCTGTGCTGAAGCATCAACATCAGGAAGGATATGGATTATTCCTTTCTCGAGCTTTTCACCCTCCATCTATCAAACTCTTAGCCAGCAATGCACCTCTGTAAACTGCACTGAGGTGTCCATAGACTACCCATAATTCACTGAGATATACCACCGTTTTTAGTTTATTAAGAGATTGATTATTCAAGGCTGAGATTGTGCCAGTTCAGACAGAGACTGCTGCCTTCAGCTTCAATGTGGAATCAGCTTTTGCTAACACACACACACTGATCAGCACTTCTGCTAATACACACTGATCAAGTGCATGCAGAGACCAGAAGAAAGGACCGGCGAATCAGCTTCAATCTGTACTTACTGTAGTAATAACAGTAAATTATGCATACTTACATTCAACTTATCTTTAAGCCAAACCAAAATTAAACCTTAAAATAGATTGTAGGGGTATAACGGTATACAGAAGTCACGATTCCGGTAGGCTATGTACCTCGGTTTTGGGGTCACGGTTCATAAGAGTTTGTTACAATAGGAAAAATGGTCACATCATAGTAAGAGTGCATGTATGATACTAAAATAAGTACATTTAATTGCTTCTAATTGACCTAGTTTGCCCACATATTAATGAAATATATTTACAGAACCTTTTTTAATGGCATTTAATTATTTGTGCAGTGCATTTAATAGATAACACTTTCATGAAAACAAGTGGTTTGTAAAACCTGAGTTTGAGCTGAGGTTTTGTTGCATTAGCGCAGTTTTGACCAGCAAAAACTGAGCCAGTCTGTGGTGTCTGGAGCGCTTCGATTCAGTGAATCATTTTGCCAAGCAATTGGTTCAAATGATTCAGAGTTTCGAAAAAGCTTCGTTTCTCCAGAACCCTTCATGCTTTCGTCATCGCCCTCGCGTCGACGCGGCCAATCAGCTCGCACTGGCCTTGCGTAACGTCACTCGCTAAGGAGCTCGCGGAACAAAAGCCGTCAGCGCGCGGTCTGTTCCTCTCCGCCGGAAGCGAGCGACAGGACGCCGACGTGTTCGTTCAGCATTAAAGTTCGTTTTAAACGAATTTGACACGTTATATACGGGCGTATACAGTGCAGAAGTGTAAATCTCGGGACTGGCGGCGAGTGTTTTTGTCTGCGCTGAAGCTGCGAGGGATTCTCGCGAGAGTAAGTAGATGAGCGCGTGGCTGGTTTGTTTGTGTTTGTGCGTTACATTGTTTCAAAGCAGCTGAAACCGCAGGACAGTATCGGGTCGTTGTAGGATTGTGTATTCTAGTTCTGGATCATGTCATACATGTTTTCATGCCGCAAATACACTGGCTCTTTAATTGTGCCACATGCCAGCAACATATTTGGCCTTATCCACCTTTAAAACTCATTGTTTCGCTTGCACAGATGTCTAAATATTACGTTAAAGGCTTTTTGTTGGAAAAATGTTGTCAGTCAGGCAGTGCACATGAAAAAGGGATGTTTTGAAAATAGGTTTGTGTGTCAATTTCCATGAGTGTTTACGTGTAAAGGTCACAGTGGAAAGAGTTACAGAGATAATCTAATCATGCTTTTTCCCTCCCTGTGTTTTTATCTACCACAGACATTGTGAAATGCATGAATTAATCACTGGTGAACAGTGGGGGAGACTATTAAACTCTTTTGTATATACTTTTTGATTTATGTCAGCAATGATTCGGACATGTTGTTTATTTCTTAGTGTGGGCTGATATCACTTCTGCAAAGTTCTTTCTATTCCCTTTGTCTCATCCCTCTTTGTTCTTTAAAACATTGCCCGCTTCCCATTACCTGTATAATTTGCATATGTTCGTTATTCATTATGAATACCTTAAACGCAACCCTTATGCAAACAAGCACTGACACAGGCGTGTACGTGTGTGTTTGTTTGAGCTCTAAGTTTTGTTTCCTTTAAAGGTCGAAGGGTTTATCAAATGAAGACTTGGCATATGTCAATCAGAATTAGCATCGTGCTTTTAAAGCGTAGTTCAGCCGAACTAAATATTCTGTCAAGATTGCTTTCAGAAGACAGTTGTTGTTTTGTCTCTTCTTGATTGTTATGGTTTGTATGAGCTGTCACTTTACTTAAGAAAAAAGCAGTATGCTTTAGAAAAGAGACTGTTGGTCATTAGTTTTCTGCATTGGGACATTTGCACTTTTTTTCCATGACAAGCACATTCCTTTATTGAAATGTTGCAGCAATAAAATGTTTCAGTTGCATAAATCATAATGCAAAATAGACAATTTACAAATATATATTATATCTTCTAAATTCAAATGTTTGGTCACCTGGGTATTTTTTACAGTTTTCGGTAACACTTTAGACTTTCTCACCACTAACAATGACTTTTGACTCAAACACCTAATTACTGTTTATTAATAGTTCGTAAGGTAGTTGTTAAGTTTAGGTATTGGGAAGGATTAAGGGATGTAGAACATGATCGTGCAGAATAAGGCATTAATATGTGCTTTATAAGTACTAATAAACATAGTAATATGCATACTAATAAGTAAATAGTTAATAGTAATAATAATTGGACCCTAAACTAAAGTGTTGCCCAGTTTTCAGATAAATGCAATAATTTGAGTGTTGAAAAAGGAAATTTAATTCTGCATAGTGTTGCTGTTGACCATCCACTGAAACCAGTCATCTCATGAAAAGGTCAAATTTTCATTTTCTTGTTCATGCATGATGCATGTTATAAGTTGTATTATGTTGAATGTAAATTAACACTGGAGTATATTAACAGGAGTATATTCATGCATTTAACATAGATTATTAAATCTTAAAATAAAAAATTTAACATTACTGCAAAGTGGTAAAGCCTATTTTAGTCCGAATTGGAATGTTCTGGGAATGTGCCGTTTTATTTTAAAATACAGCCTTTTTTAGGCTAATGATTATTATAATATGGCTCTTCTCATGAAGAGGCCAAAAGTTCATTTTCTCAGCTTCTGTCTTGTGTTTCTAAAGCTACAGCGCTGTCATTTCTCCTTTCAGCTGAGGTCATTCTGCTCGGTCATTTTACGAGCATGCTCAGAACGAGACAGACGGAAGCAGGAAGTCCCAGCACTGTTTCCTCTTCCTCTTTCTTTCATCTCGTTCTCTTCTCTCCTTTTTTATGGCTCATGCAAAGACGTGTACCGATCACCGGGGTCAAACGTAGGATGAGGTCGTCACGGAAGCACAAACACATGCTTCAGTGGTCTTCGTTGACCTGACGTTGAACTCTGTGTGACCTTTGAACTTCATTGTGACTGGCTGTGAATGTCACGCTGGTGGAGTCACTGACCAGAGGCTGACAAAGTACACAACTTTCTTACTTGAGTGAAAGTACAGATACTATGGCAAGCCATTTGAACTTTTATTCATTTCCAGGATATGAATCCTTGATATCAAGAATTACATTTTTGATATCAACAATTAAATTTTTTTATATCAAAAATGTAATTCTTGATATCAACAATTGAATTCTTGATATCTGTAATTATATTTTCACTAGTGAAATCTCACCATAGGCTGCCATTCAAAATCAATTGTTGATATCAAGAATTGATTTCTTACTAGTAGAAATATAATTTTTGATATCAATAATTACATTGTTACTAGTAAAAATGCAAATTCCTGATATCAAGAATTACGTGGTTACTAGTAAAAATGTCTATTCTTGATATCAACAATTAAATTGCTAAAATTATTTCAGATATCTAAAATGGCTTTCTTACTAGTAACAATCACATTCATGATATCAGAAATTAACATTGTCACTAGTGAAAATGGAATTCTTGATATCAAAAATGAACATTGTTACTAGTAGCAATTCAATTGTTGATATCAAGAATAGACATTTCAACTAGTGACAATTGAATTCTTGATATCAAAAATAAAGGTTTTTACTAGTAAGAATTGTATTTCTGATATGTGAAACTGGAATTTCAACTAGTAAGAAATCAATTCTTGATATCAACAATTGATTTTGAATGGCAGCCTATGGTGACATTTTACTAGTGAAAATACAATTACAGATATCAAGAATTATAGTTTTTACTAGTAGAAATTCAATTGTTGATATCAAGAATTATCATTTTAACTAGTGAAAATGTAAATGCTGATATCAAGAATTGCCATTGTTACTAGTAGAAATCTAATTCCTGATATCAATAACTATCATTTTAACTAGTGAAAATTGAATTGTTGATATCAAGAATTCATATCCCGGAAATGAATAAAAGTTAAAACGGCTTGCCATACTGGTACTACTAGTCAAATATTACTCCGTTACAAGTACAAGTTGTAAAGACCGATTTTTACTCGTTTTTAAAAGTACTTAAGTATCAAAAGTAAACGTCAATGCATTGTTTTATTATTGTTGCATTGTTCTGTGTGTAATACTTACAATGCCTTATGCCTCTGAATCTATGCCTGCCCTCATATCAATATCACATGTATTTCTAGATTTCTGGATTGAATGTGAGATTGAGTAAGTGCACTCAATAACGTCCACAATGGTTTCGGACACCCAAATGGCTGTTCCCTCAAATATTGCCCTATTTAAAGTTTTTTGGCTTTTAGTATGAACATGTTTGCCTTACTGTTATCTATAAGCTAGTGTGCTCCAAAACAATGACAAAATTCGCATTTAGAAGACCAAACCTAATGTTGAAAATGAAAATCAGGTTGATGTCAGAATCCAACGTCATATTGACTTTAAAGGATAACAAAATGCAATGCCACTTTTAAGTTTGACCGTATTTTAATTTTCGGTCAAATTGCCTTTTGAATGGGAGTGCTTGGGGCACGACTATGATAGCATCAAAAATCGCTATTTTTGTGGCTCGACACATTCAAAAGGCCATTTAAACGAAAATACGGTCAAACCTAAAAATGCCGTTTCCATTCTAATTATGCTTTCACACGAAAGTTTGACTCTGGTAGATTAACAAAAATACCCTAGGTTGCGTTTTGGCGACAGTTATCCTTTAATCTCTGTCTTTTAATCTCCAGCGTTGCAGACGTTGTATTGTGGCTGAAAATGAAAATCCGGTTGACGTCAGAAACCAACATAATATGTCAGGTTCTGACGTCAACCCGACTTTCATTAACAACCAAAAAGCAACCCCTGCAACCAAAATCAACCCCTGACTGATGTTACCACTTTCTACTCAAGGACCTTGACAGAATTATAGTGGAGTAAAAAGAACGATATTTATCAAATGTAGTGAAGTTAAAGTTAAAAGCTTCCGGAAAAAATAATACTCCGGTAAAGTACAGATACTCAAGTAAATGTTACCGTCCACCTCTGCTGACCACATGTGTTGCTCTGCTCTTATACTACATAAAATCTTGACACCTAAAGTTATTAGTGCTGATAGTCTTGTGTTAAATCAACGCTATGCACAATAACTTCACTTATACAACTGCACTCAAACATGGCTCCGATGCTCCACAGCACCACATCTCTGTTGATCAGACAGTTTTCGATACCTTATTAATGTAGGACACTGCAGGCATGAATAATGCAGATGTGACAGATGGAGGCGGCCCTGTAGTCGGGCTTGACCAGCTGTTTTTGTGTCCACTAGGCCGTGCACGACTGCTTATTCTTTCTGGTTGACTAATCAGCGGGTCAATGTTTACCGTAATGAGGCACAAATGCTGCTTTCGGGAAGGTCATGTACTCTGCTTGCTCAGGACATATATATATAAATTATATATATATATATATATATATATATATATATATATATATATATATATATATACAAATTTTTTTTGGTTTTATGGTTGTTCAGTGTGTTAATATTAGTTAATGCACTTCACTTGGTACCGTTACTAAGTAACCATAACTACTAACATAAGTAATTATTTTAAGGCATTTATTAATGTAGTTAATGTTAATTTCTGCATGCACATTATAAGGGATATTATGCAGAATGTAAATTATAATTCAATAATAGTTTATTTATACATTAACATTAATACTTAAATACATTGTAACAATACATTAATACATTAATATTAATCGTCCTGAGAATGTGTCCTTATAAAATGCAGCTTAATTTTTAAAGATTATGATATGCTGAATATATATATATATATATATATATATATATATATATATATATATATATATATATATATATATATATATATATATATATTAGGGTTGTGCCGATAGACGATAGTATCGTGTATCGACGATAGACAGAGATATCGCCGATGGCAGATGCCTTTGACGATATCAATACGATAATTGGCTCGTTTTTCCATTAATGTATTAAATCATTATTATTATTATGAAGCTAGTATAGTTATTAAATTAATTAGGAACTACAATTATATTTGCCTTGCCTAAATTCATAACGACATCACCACATAACCACACTTGCGCCATATCACGCGCGTATGAGGACTCCTCAAAGAAAATGTTTTTAAAACAGACAAAACAAAAACTACATCCCACAACGAAATTTCATTGCAAGGTGATCCATTCACAAATTGTCAAGAGTGCTTTAACAGACGCATAATTTTTATACAGAGCCTAGATGAAGACGCGGCATCGTTGTTCGTCAGTAGCCTAGCCTATATTTTGTTTCCATTGCACATTAACAAAATATTTAATGACACGAATAACACTAAAAACAATACAATTACAAAATATTAATTATAATAATAATATCAATAAAATGATATAGGCCGCCTAGGCCTAATAAAAGTCTTTAGTTCACGAAGCATCTGTGAAACTCTGCCATCTGTGAAAATCACAAGCAACTTCAAACTTGTTTAACAAGAAATATTCTTCTAATTTTTTCGCTGTCAATAATGTAAGTCCACAAGAGAAATATTCAGCCAGTAAATTAAGATAGTTGCTGTAGCCTACCGTTATCCACCGTCGACTCTGAGAGAACGTGCTGTTAATGCAGCGAAAGCTCAGTCCGTTTCTGCTTTCGTTTTCAGGGATTGAGCGCGTTTACATGCACGTTATTAACTCGATTATGCTGAATAAACTGACAATGCATGTGGTCATGTAAACGGATTAACCCGTTTTCCTTTATCAGAGTCAAGTCATAAGTTTAAGTCGGCGTATAACCGATCGACTTTTAGATTTTTGCCTCTAATTTCTCCTGGCATTTAAAACACCTGCGTTATTGAAGTGCGGTGCGCATGTGAAGTGCATCCAGACAGAGAGACCACTGGTAGGAGGACATATATCGCAGACTCCGACTCTTTCTTGAATCAAGAAATTAAAACGTGTTCACATCTCGTCAAACAGTCAAAATGCTACAGATCTGTAACGGCATGAGAGGATAATGTGTGTCCGTAAATTTCCCGCTGACATGTTGAAATACTCCGAGTCAGATACAAGAATGATTAGGATCTTTTTTTTACCTCACTATACCAGGAAATAACCTGATTTAGCCTATTAATAAACACTCCACCTTTGCTAGCAAAATAGAAAAAAGATTCTCATTTAAAACGAAGTAATAAAACAAGCAAATTGATGAGTAAATAAGCAAGTTAATAATCAAATAAGTAAGCCCCGCCCCCTCACGATAATATCGTGTATCGCCGATCTCACAGGCTGACGATAGGACGATATGAAAATGGAGCATATCGCGCAACCCTAATATATATATGATCTCTCTCTCTCTTTTATATATATATATATAGAGAGAGAGAGAGAGAGAGAGAGAGAGATCATATAATTATATATATATATGTATATGTGTATGCTTTATGAGAACACTGTAGAATACTATTCAAAATATAACAATAAAACCAGTTTCTTCACAAGAAACGAATCGATTTGTGTGCGCAAACCCTAGTTTACATGAAAATGGAAAAAGATGCGCTTATTTCACTCTTTGAGAAACACAAACTCCTGCATGTGTGCTGACTGATGAAGTGTTCACTGCTGGTTCTGGTTGTGCACAGGTAGCAGTTTTCCTAACAGAACTCCTCTTTGTCTCTGTGCAGGAGTTCAAGGCCTAATACAACTCGTCCTCCTTCAGTCCTGCAGTGATCTGGAAGGTAAGTGTTTGCTCAGTTATTCACACTTACACCACAGTTCATTCCGGTGAATCACCATCGTCATGGGTGAGGAGTGTTCTGGATGAACGAGTGTGTGTGTGTGTGTGAGATAGAGAGAGGAAAGGCGGCTCTGTGTTTGGCTGAAGGGAGGAGAGTTGCTCTGGAATCTCTCCACTGTGAACTGCTTTACCCCTTTTCATTTCTCTTTCATTTTCTCCCTTTTCTCCTGCTCTCTGCTGACACAGGAGAAGCAATGCATGCAGGGTAAGCTCAGACTGTTCTTGTGTGTTTGTTGTCCGGTGTTTATATGTGCTTGACAAAATCTCATTCTTCAAATCGCTTTTATTACTATATATGTTCATAGTTATTGATTTGAACAAACCCGTAACACTTAGTATTGAACTTCATCCCACACTTTTTGTGCTCCAGATTAGAATAATTCCTCAAATCACGTGTGGATGATATGTGTGCTGTTACTATTCTAAGCGATGAGATATATAATCTTGGCCAGGCCAACTGGTTGGGGAAAAAGTGAACGAGATACCCGAACAATATCTAGAGACTTAAGGGTTGGCTTGAGCCATTAAGTAACCAACCATTTCACACTAGAAACTGGGGCTGCCATTTTGAGGAAAAATCTAATTTTAGCATTTAAAAAAATGGTATTTTATTTTTTGCTGAGACACATTTTATGTGATTTTATTTATTTATTTATTTACAAATGCTCCATGCTTTTCTTGTTTTTTTTGGCTGCACAATTTGGCCAAACATTTTGTGATTTATGAATAATTGTCTATAAAATATTTTTAATGATATTAATTATTGTTATTTTAATAATAATAATGATAATCAATTACTAAATAAACATGTTATAACAAAAATAAATGACTGTAATAATTTCACCGTAAATGTTTTTTTTTAAATATAATAATAATAATAATAATAATAATATATTAATAATAAAACAATTTTTTTTATAACAAATTAAAAAGTAAAAAAATAATATAATAATGTTAATTTTATCTTGTGGTACAACTATACAATTACAATACTGAAATTTGGCTGTCTTAATTTTTAAATGTCACCATGAAATCTAATTGCCAACTCTTTTCAGGGAATATTGCTGTGTTTGTTTTATCCGTGCACATCATCATTATTATTTTATTCATAATCTTTCATCAAAGACATTCGCTGCGTCCGAAAAATAATACTTCCCTAATATGTAGAATCGAAAAACAATAGGTGAAAAAGTCCCAGGATGACCTTCTATTTCCAGTGAGTTTCTGAAGCGTGCATTCGAGGGACACTTTACAATCCCATGAGGGCACAGGAGAGGATTTATGAATGGCAGTGAAGTACTACCAAGTACATACTTCTACTAAGTACATACTACCCATATTCATACTATAAAAAACATACTTTTTTAGCGGTCACTAAGTAAGTTGAAATCCAGATGTAGGCTAGTTCCTGCTCAGTGTGTGATTTCAGGTGCTGCGATTAACTTGCCCTCGCAACATCTCATCTCTTTATCACTCCGGTTATAACATTGATTAGTAGCTGTATTCTTGCTTTTTGGCAAAATGTAACTTTTGATTATCATAGAAATCTAAGTTTCTTTTACCTAGCATTTTCTCGTTTTCTTTTTTGTTTCATCTTGCTTTCATCTCGTTTTGGTTTATTAAGATGTAGGCGTCTTTGTTTGGCTTAGACCAGTCGAGCTCAGTTCCTGAGAAGTGTTTGGCTCTTGTGATGCTCCGTTCAGTTACAGAAGCATCTGGAGTGATGATTTGTGCTCTTCATGTGAGGGCGTTTATGGGAAATGTGCACACCCCATGTGGACTTGTGACAAATGTGGCTCTTTTTCCAGAGAAAATGAGTTCCTGGATTAGGTTTTGGACCGTGCAAGTTTGCTTTTTGGCCCTGACTGCACGTTTGTGTCAGTGATTCCAACAAAACGTGCTGTCGTTTCTTTCTTTGTAGCTCGAGGGAATATTCATCTCCGAACCACACACTCTTGTGAAAGCGCGGTCTTCTCAGGTTCACAACCGATTCCCTCATTCTCCCGGTGGAGTGTGAGCGCACGCGGCTGCTTCAGATGGTGTGAAAACTCATCTCAGTCTTGAGGAGTGTCTCTTTAGTGATGCGCCTACTTCTTTACTAAACTTTTTCTTTAGCCTTTTCTTGATTTACAGCCATACTGGGTAGAACTACATTTTTTGCTTAATAAACTATTTTAGCAAAATATTTAATTAAGTGTATATTAAGGTTTCAGATCTGTTATACTATATAAATTATTCATATTAATATATATATTTTTAATTTCGTGTACACGTATCCATCCTAGTTTAATGCCGTTACCCTTATTGAGTTCTTATTGAATTCAATAAGCCTATGATAGCTATGCTACTCTTCAAAAGCTTTGAAAAATGAATACTTTTATACAACAAGGATGCATTAAATGTATCAAAATTGGCAGTAAAGATATTTATAATGTTACAAAAGATTTGTGTAAGTTCTTTTGAGCTTTCTATTGATCAAAGAATCCTAAAAAAATGTGTCACCAATTCCACAAATATATGAAGCAGCACAACTGTTTTCAGCATTGATAATAATCAGAAATGTTTCTTGATTAGGAAATCATCATATTAGAATGATTTCTGAAGGATCATGTGACACTCGGCTGGAGTAATGATGCTGAAAATTTAGCTTTGATCACAGGAAAAACTAGAAAACAGTTATTTAAATTTTTTATAATATTTCAAAAGGTTTTTTTTTTCTGCTTTTGATATGCAGCCTTATGCTCCACAAGGCTGTATGTAAGAGAATTCTTTAAAAAAACTTTTGAATGGTAGTGTATGTTTGAAAATATTGTTTGCAAAAGAAGTTGCTTGAGTGTAAAGTACAAACTTTTAATTTGTAAAATATGGGATTGCTTGTCCTTATCTTTTTTCTTATTCCTGTTCAGGGCAAAAATTAGCCCTTCCTCCATGTTGTATACTGACGTGTCAGGAATGATGATGATGATGATGATGATGATGATGAAGTGCATATGAGTTCAGGCGAGAACAACCTTGTAATTGATGCACCTAGTCTGCAATTAGTTTGATTGAAGTGCAGCAACATAAAAATGTCACAACAAGCATCCTTACTCTCTTTAATTTTGCTCTACAGTGCCGCCCACTCCGGTCCGGACGACTTCTCGTGCATGGGGCAGTGTCGTCTCTTCTGATTGGCTGACGCTCTCCCGTCCACCCTGCTCATGAGGTAACCCCGGCTGTCGTTGTTGATGCCCGTGGCCGGGCCGTGATGGGGCAGAGGGTGTCGGGTGTGGTGAAATCCGCGGATGAGCCGGAGACGGGCGAGCTGGCATATCCGCCAGTGTGTGCGTCGCTCCGTAGTCGCGGCATCCCGTTACCCAGCCGTCTGGAGCTGCTGTTGGACATGCCTCCGGCGGGACCGGAAACCCAGCTGCTGCACACCTGGAACCCGGACGACCGCTCGCTCAACCTCTTCATCAAAGACGAAGACCGGCTCACGTTCCACCGCCACCCGGTGGCCCAAAGCACAGACTGTGTGCGGGGAAAAGTCGGCTTCACCCGTGGCTTGCACGCATGGACTTTGCGATGGCCCATTCGGCAGCGCGGGACGCACGCTGTGGTCGGGGTCTCAACCTCTTTGGCTCCGTTGAGAGCCGTCGGATATTCCGCCCTAGTCGGTAGTGACGCCGAATCCTGGGGTTGGGACTTGGGACGAGGCCGTCTGTACCACGACAGAAAGAGCCAGACCGGCCCGGCGCCGTCGTACCCGCAGTTTATTGAAGACGAGGATGAGGAAGGGACGTTCTCCGTGCCCGAAGAGGTTCTGGTGGTGCTGGACATGGACGAAGGCACACTGGGATTCTGCGCCGATGGGAACTACCTGGGCGTGGCGTTTCGTGGACTGAAAGGAAAGAGGCTGTACCCGATCGTCAGCGCCGTGTGGGGTCACTGTGAAGTCAGCATGACCTACATCAACGGATTAGACCGTATGTATCAATTTCAGGTTTTGCTACTTCTGTTTTTCCTTCTTTCCCATATTTTCCATAATCCCGTATCCAAGGGCAGCGCATGTTGATTTGAAGCCAGCTCTTTAGATTTGAAGGGGCTATGTACAAATTTTTATGCATTGATCGCTTTTTTATTGCCGATGTGTGAACCGCTTGTAACAAAACTTTAAAAAATGAGACCTTCCCCGACTTCCCAGGTTGTCTGTGAAAGCCTGTCGACTAATTTTTATGTGAAGGGCTCAGACGTTTTTGCTGGGAAAATCACATTTGCACACGCTCCTGAGAGCCTCTCATCCGTTCTGTGACTCATGAAATAAATGCTTATACAATGTTCAGGATAATGTCGAAAAATATTTTCTGTACTGTAATGTCAATGTCATGCAAAGAAAAGGGATTCATTCAAACTATAGTCTCATATAGTCAGATCTATATAGTCTCAGATATACTTTATACACAAACCATCATAAGTGTAAAGTTGCTGGCTGCAGTTCACTTAATGGCCACCGGTGTCACTAATAACAAGGGTTTCTAAATTCTACATAGAGCTTCTTTTAAGGCTGTAATAAACTACACTACTTTTAAAATCCAAACAGATTTTATAACATAAGGCATCATACACATAGTGACTACATTGTTACAAATTAAAGGCCCGTTCACACCAAGAATGATAACTATAAAGTTTTAATAATCATTCTAATTGTATTAGAATAGAGAAGTCCACACCACAACTATAACAATAAAGGCACGGAGGAACAATATCGTTGGAATCACTTTTAAAAGATTTTTTTAACAGCTCGTTCTGTCTGTCATATGTCACTACGCCATTTCTACGTCATTGCACATGCGCAGAACTTTCCGGTTTAAGTTTTCAATCCGTTCAAGTGTTTACGTGTCCTCTCGAACAGATTGGACAAGGTTTTAACCACCCCTCCTTACAACCCCTCCGAATAAAATTTAAATCTGATTTTACCAATTCATTCTAAGTTGACGTGGTTACATGTGACTATTTTTAATTCAGATCTGGTCACTAGCAATTGACGGAGCTATTAAATTCAGCTATTGACAGCCAATCAGAATTCATATTGCTTTAAAGAGCTTAAGCATTTAAAGTCACTGGCCACAAAACTGCAGCACATGCTTATAGTAAACAAATATAACATATAAGTTAGATATTAATATCTATATTGGTGTAAACAGACGTTAAATTTGGGTATTATACAATAAAGACGAAAATACTTTCAAGTCGTTCCTGACATAACAACGCATGACAAATAAAAACAACGTGCACTAAAATAGACTCAAAATATCAAGCATGTTTGATCGCCTCAGACTGAATGGAATCAAAGTCTAAAGCTAAAAGAACAGAGTCTGTGTCCATCATAGACCACACAATATTTTATGTGAAATCTGATTTGAAAGCTCGAATCTGCAGACTGCTATGACTTTCCACAACTAGCATTGACTCAATGACTGTAAGTCTGGGCAAAAGACGTGCAGTGTATTTCCAGCCTCTAGCTGAGATGTGGTTCATAGATTTGCTGTTGCTTCATGATGTGAGGAATTGCGCAACCTTTTGTAACATGTTTACGTGCAGCTCATCTAGTGCTTTTTTTTGTAATGGCAGAATTTAAAAAATGATGTACCTATGAAATCATTCCCATATTGTTGGCATGATGCACATGAGCATGTTTCCTAACATTTGTCTCTGAAAATGTATTGCAACACCGATCATGATTTATTCACATATTAATGCCTTATTCTACATCCCTTAATCCACCAATAC
Source organism: Abramis brama (assembly GCF_963993115.1). NCBI lineage: Eukaryota > Metazoa > Chordata > Actinopteri > Cypriniformes > Leuciscidae > Abramis > Abramis brama. Next base: position 10,901,716 of record NC_139972.1, read on the forward strand.
CTAAACTTAAACGCTACCTTACTAACTATTAATAAGCAGTAAATTAGGAGTTTATTGAGGCAAAAGTCATAGTTAATAGTGAATGTGTTCCCCATACTGAAGTGTTACCAAATGGCCTCTCTTGTGATTGGCTGGCTTTTTTAAACAGTTCTTTTGCTGTTTGTAGTGTCACAACCATGAATCGTTGAGCTTATCTAGAATCGATGTTGGTCTTTGAAGTCCTATCGAGTGTTTTCACATGATCGCTTGAGGTCTTTGACGCTTGACCCTAACCGACCTCTGCTGTGTCCCGTAGCTGAACCCCTGCCGTTGATGGAGCTGTGCAGGAGAGCGGCGCGACAGGCTCTGGGTCGACACCGAATCCATCACATCCAGTCTCTGCCACTGCCACAGACACTCAAGAACTACCTGCAGTACCAATGAGACACACACACACACAGCCAAATAACTGGACACGCGCTCAGAAATGATCCCGGTGCTGGTGACTTCAGGACTGTAGAAGCTTTGTGCTGTGCACAGATGTTAATCGAGTGACGGATAGGGACGGACGCTACCGGATTGAGCAGCCAGACGACGAGTATCTAGTTTTTATACATGATTATGAGGTGATTGTAACAATAAGGTGTTTGTGTTTGAGAATGACTCAAGTTCATGTCTTCCATGGAAATACTTTTATTAAGAGCTGATGATTATGATTTTTTTTCTTCACTTTTATCTCAAAACTATAGACTTGGTTTTCTGCACATAAATCCAGCATGATGTTAAAATTGTATTTTATTCCAGAAAACAAGTCCTTATTCTTTCACCAGTCTTCACTAATGTGCATCATCCACAGTGCCTGAGATCTTTTAAAATCTTCTCTGTTGTTTGTTTTTGTGTCCCCCCAAGCTGTAATCATGACGAAGCTGATTAAATCGGTTTTCAGATGTTTTAGCGTATAAACGCGAGTGTGCGACTTTGAAATGTGCCGCGGCGTCTGTGAAGCAGATTTTTACAGATCTGATTTTTATATGAATTTGATGTCTGCCAGAGCAGTCTGTGCTTTGGGCCTCCGGGTGGCGGTGGAAAACCCGCAAGATGGCAGACACTTTGTTCTTTTGTGACTTTTGAAATGTGAATAAAAATAAAACTCAAAACCCAAATGCAGTCTGCTCCTCTTTCATTGCTGTATCACTTGCCAATTCTGATGTAGTAATATTTTTATTAGTGTATTTTCATATGGTCATCATGTTGAGTTTTGCTGAACCTGCTGATGATTTATTTATATTTATGTTATCTGTTTTCGGGTTTATATTATTAAGTTTTTGGGTTAATGGCATACAGAAAGCGTTCAAAGTTGTTAGCTTTAAAGTTTATAATTTATATTTTACTTAATATAAATTACACTAAGACCTCACTTGTATTGCTCATATTGATATATTAGTTGTTAAATATTCATGTTTATGTCGCTTTCATTGCTGTGTGTGTACAGGTTTGGTTATAGCCTATTTGTGAGGTCCAAATGTCCTTACAATATAGTGAAATTATGATAACTGTCTCGTGTGGACATTTTACTGGTCCTTGCTATTTGAAAAGGCTTAAATCGGCCAAAACATGTCTAGTGTTTTGCACATGTATGTTTATAGATTGGGTTAGGTGATAGAAAATCAATTGAAGTCTATGCAGTGTCCTCACTAATAATATAGTGTTTTGTTTTGTCGTGGCCACGACAACAGTAAATAATGAACTGAAAATGTCCCTTCCCGGGCACCGTACATGTCTCACGAGGGCTTTTTTTGCATAGAATTTATTTGTATAAGCTCTTATTTTCCCTTTGTTCATATTTAATCCCCATATTCGCATTCCTTAAAGTGTTATATTAGAATAAAAAAAACAGATGTAGATCATATATTTTATTTCTCAAAATACAGAGTGCAGCCATAACATGCATTTTCTACAAACCATTTCCAATGGTTTTATTGAAGGTGTAATATATTAAATACAATTAACAAATCATCTAATACCATCTTTATAATATTATTTTATTAAATTGTAGGGTTTGTTTAAGCGGTTAATTATACAATTAGGATACATTTAACTACAATTTTTCCTTTTTATCATAGCCTACAAATGTCATTAAACGCCTTCAAATGCATTAAATGACCCGAGAAAAGGTAAATCATATCTAGAGACAGCTGGTTGATAGATCAGTGGCTCATCATGGGTTATGACGTAATGAAGACTCGTTTACTGAAACCACGTGACACTTGCAGCAATCCGAATCACTAGTTCGAAACAAACACATGATTCGCAAAGGTTTCGAAGCTTCACGAAGCCTGTCTCGAAAGCGCCCGCACCTCAACATTATTGACAAACGTAATTATTTTATCATGTTGGTATTTCGTGTGAATTCGTACGGAAACGTAGGCCAAGGTTTTGTTTTTTTTTTTATAAAGAGAGGGAAGTAAGGAGATCCACCGCTAATCCATCAGTGTGATATTAACTGATATTTTGTTGTGTGGATTGAGCTCCAGGATTAGCCTACGATATAGCCCATACTTTTCATTTTACTTAAAGGTACTTTACATTATTTATGAGAATAATAAAAAAATGCAACTTGTACACCGATCCATCTAATCCGTGTTTTTCTCTCAACATTGCATTTTTGACCCGGTGCTGTCAGCTCAGTTAAACATGATGGCTCTGTTATTTCTGTCAGGCTATAGACAAGAATGAAACAAGTCTTTCGAATAATCAGGAGATTATTGGTGTACGTGAACAGAAGTGTTTTGGTATTGGAAATTCTGTTTCTAATTTTAAATGTTTAATTCTATAAAAGTTCTGACACCAATTGGGTGTTTTAGGATGCGAAAGGCCATGAAAAGACAGACGAACAAGTGGAGGTGACAATGTATGGGAATGATGGACAACATTTATATAGTAGGCCTATAATAAAATGTGAGAAAATATAGTAGGAGTTTTAGTATCATTAGGGAGTCATTTGTCTGGAAGTTTTACACAATTAAAGGAGAGTTCACACAAAAATGAATTACTCGCCATCATGTTGTTCTAAACCCGTAAGACATTTGTTCATCTTTGGAACTTAAATGAAGATATTTTTTATGAAATCTGAGAGCTTTCTGTCCCTCCATTGACTCGCAACTACAACTTTCAAGCCCCAGAAAGGTAGTAAAGACATCATAAAGGAACCCATGTGTCTCCATTGGTTTAACCTCAATTTTATGAAGTGACGCGAGTGCTTTGTTTGAGCCAAAAAAAACATAATTTATTACTTAATTTACAAAAATGTTATCTCCAATGCGCATTCACGAGAGCCCCACAACGCATATGACTACACGTGGATTACTTATGATGTCTTTACTACCTTTCTGGGGCTTGAAAGTGGTAGTTGCAAAGCTGTCAATGGAGGGACAGAATGCTCTCAGATTTCATCAAGATCTTCATTTGTGTTCCAAAGATGAACGAAAGTCTTGTGGGTTTTGAATGACGCGTTAATAACCACAGCAATGAGAAGTGATTTACCTGAGAATATGAACAATGGAAACACTGATAAAAGCTGAAAGTGACACTGGAATATTTTCATCTGATGCCTTATATTTCCAGTCTGCATGTGAGAGATGGTCCCGAATTTAACATTAATCAGCTTCAAAGTTCATGTGTCTAACTACTAATGTAATGAAACGCGTTACTTATGTGTGTTGGTTTATTATTAATTATTATTAACCGTCTCAGCCTGATGAAATGCGCTTAAAGGAGAAGTTCACTTTCAAAAAAACTTTTGCTGATAATTTACTCACCCCCATGTCATCCAAGATGTCCATGTCTTTCTTTCTTCAGTCGCAAAGAAATTAAGGTTTTTGATGAAAACATTCCAGGATTTCCCCCCATGTAATGGATTCTATTGGGACCCAAACGGTAGAAGGTCCAAATGACAGTTTAAGTGCAGCTTCAAAGGGCTTTAAACGATACCAGACGATGAATAAGGGTCTTATCTAGCGAAACGATCGGTCATTTCCAAAATAAATAAAAAAGTTTAAGTTTTATAAGCACAAACGCTCGCCTTGCTCTGTTCTGTGATGCGCGTTCGTGACGTCACGTAATACGCAATTACGTTGAAAAGGTCACGCTTGAAAAATTTCTGTCCTGAAGAAAATGTTCTTTTTGGCTTTTTAATATTAAAACACCCAGGATACGCACACGAAATGGGCATTTTAAACGATAAACTGACACAAATACATTTGAAAATGTGTATATGGTCCTCCTTCCGCACATTTGTAAACGCGTCAAGCGTGACCTTTTCAACGTAATTGCGTATTACGTGACGTCACGAACGCGCATCACAGAACAGAGCAAGGCGAGCGTTTGTGCTTATAAAACTTAAACTTTTTTATTTATTTTGGAAATGACCGATCGTTTCGCTAGATAAGACCCTTATTCATCGTCTGGTATCGTTTAAAGCCCTTTGAAGCTGCACTTAAACTGTCATTTGGACCTTCTACCGTTTGGGTCCCAATAGAATCCATTACATGGGGGGAAATCCTGGAATGTTTTCATCAAAAACCTTAATTTCTTTGCGACTGAAGAAAGAAAGACATGGACATCTTGGATGACATGGGGGTGAGTAAATTATCAGCAAAAGTTTTTTTGAAAGTGAACTTCTCCTTTAATGTGCCAATTTACAGGAGATCTCAGACATCACCAAAATGGATGAGGTGAAAAACTGGAACTTTTGGAGACAAAGATGCTTATCATGGACTCGGTTAAACATTATGGGCCTGTACGTTCTGACATAGTATGAACACAAATTAAATAAACCTTGTTTTAATTGCTACTAATATTTAACAGTATCAAAATACTCTATATTTGTAACTGAAAACACATTTTAGTTCACCTAATTTAAATGTAATTGAAGTAATTCAGTATAAATTCGGTATCTTCTCTGAATTTTTCAGATCTGGTGCCCCTCCCACAACAATTCACCAATAAATACTGGGAATATTCACATCTTCCTACAAGAGAAGGACAAACTCCAGGAGTAGCAGCTGAAATCTGTGTGACTGTTAAAGATTGAGTTTATTAAAGAGGAGATTGAAGACATGAGTGATCCAGAACTATCCAGAATAAAACATGAAGATACCGAGGAACAAACAGGTTGGTGTACATTGTTGAGTCTTCATTATTGACTGCTGAGATACATGAAAACTTATAGTTTTAACAGATTTATGATGCAGAAGTTCATCTAAATGATCAGAACTTTGTTTATCTGCTGTCTTACTGTATTAATTGGCACATCAAAGATCATATACTTGATATTACAGAAATCGTATATCTACCTGATCTCTATTCCCAGACAGCAACATAGTGTCGGCCAAGATCCGGGCCACATCTGGTACATGTGGATTCAACGCATACCAGATGTGGGCCGGATCTGGGATGACACTATGTTGCTATCTGAGTTGCTTTATTTTGCTGTTTAAACAGGTTCACTTGAACTGATTTTAAAGGGATACTCCACTTTTTTTGGAAATAGGCTAATTTTACAACTCTCCCAGTGTTAAACAGTTGAGTTTTACCGTTTTCGAATCCATTCAGCCGAACTCCGGGTCTGGCGGTACCACTTTTAGCATATCTTAGCATAGATCATTGAATCGGACAAGACCATTAGCATCTCTCTCAAAAAAATGACCAAAGAGTTTCGATATTTTTCCTATTTAAACTTGACTCTTCTGTAGTTACATCGTGTACTAAGACCTTCGGAAAATGAAAAGTTGCGATTTTCTAGGCTGATATGGGTAGGAACTATCTCATGGTATGGCAGCAAAGTTTCTTGATTATTACGCAGGAATGAGAGTATAGTTCCTAGCCATATCAGCCTAGAAAATCGCAACTTTTCATTTTCCGTCGGTCTTAGTACACGATGTAACTACAGAAGAGTCAAGTTTTAAACAGGAAAAATATCGAAACTCTTTGGTCATTTTTTTGAGAGAGATGCTAATGGTCCTGTCCGATTCAATGATCTATGCTAAGCTATGCTAAAAGTGGTACCGCCAGACCCGGAGATCGGCTGAATGGATTCGAAAACGGTAAAACTCAACTGTTTAACACTGGGGGAGTTGTAAAATGAGCCTATTTCCAAAAAAAGTGGAGTATCCCTTTAACCTCATAATCTTTTATTTTAGACTGGATGGAAGTGAAACAAAGACATGAGCAAGGACATAAACTGAATGACGTGAATGAGGAACATTGCAACCGCAAAACTCAAACAGAAAAGGCCAAAAATCTGCTCACCTGCTCTCAGTGTGGAAGTTTTTCTTGTACATCAAGTCTTAGTGATCATCTGCTCTGTCACTGGAGAAAAGCCATTGAACTGTAATCGGTACGATAATAAACACCTGAAAGTTCATTCAGACGAGAGGCCTTATGCGTGTTCTTCTTGTGGACAGAGATTTTCACGGGATGTGTCATTATAAACGGCATCAGAAAGTGCATAGCGGTGTGAGAGATCATGTGTGTTTGGAGTGTGAGAAGAGCTTCATTACTGATGTCCATTTGAAACGCCACCAGAGGATTCATACTGGAGAAAGACCTTTCAAGTGCTCACGCTGTGACAAGAGTTTGTCACAGTCACACGAGCGACTTCATACTGGAGAGAAGCCGTACCACTGCCCTCAGTGTGAGAAGAGTTTTAGACATTTGCCAAGCCTTCTCACACATATGAAAAAATGTAATAAGTCGTCACAGTGAGCAACATTCACTTTCATGTCAAATACATTCAGATTGTGTGAGATAAATAAAATATTGGGGTGCATGATTCTCAATACTCAGATTGATGCTTCTGACTTCTTTTCTCAGAATTGTGAGATATAAACTTGCAATTGAGAGTTATAAAGTCCATTTCTGAGGAAAAAATACTTTTTCATAGAAATTGTAACTTTATATCATGCAAAAAAAAAGTCTTAATAACCTAATAACTTTTTTTATTTTTTATTTAATGGTGGAAACAAGCTTCCATAGAAGTCCTGTCCTTACCCCGTTTGGATCTAGCTTTGTACAGCTTTAAACAGCGGATTCAATTGAAAACACGGCAAGTCTATCCCTCACAGCCTCGCTTTCATACCTGTCGTGGCACTGCTCTGAATAAGGTCTAATACCCCCCGACTGTACCAACGTGCTTCGTGTGATACACCACTAGACGGCGCTGTTGTATTACAGATATTTTGTTTGTGCGCGTTTGAGGTTCCAGTTCGACGTTGATACTTTTTATTAATGTGTTTTAATTCTAGTACAGCAAACATTTGACAGCCATGCGAAAGAGTAAAAATGAGACGACTCATTTCTTAAAACCATTTTATTGACCCTGACCCATGTACAGAAAGTGCAGCAGCGACCACAAAAAAGTCGGTAAGATACAAATACAATATAACCCATCCATTCGCACTTTATAATGAGTGAACAGTCATTTACAAAACCATTCGCACACAAAACACACAGCCAATGTTACAGAGAGTTAGTAGTAGTAGACAACATTTAAAGGGCGCACGCATGGATTTATAAAAATGCACGAGACTTAGGACAAAAAAACGTTTTCACCGTCAGTTATTAGAGCTAAAATTCATGGGTCTTTATGAAAGGACGGTCATTTCACATCAAATGAGACGAACAGCACAGAGAAGGTCTTGTTCTGTGACTTCACTGTCTCGTACTTTCTGTTATTGTCCTCCAGCGATAGAGACAGGGAGCGTAAAGGGATCAGACGGGATGCAGGACTTTTATTAGTTTGTCATCTCACACCAAAACAGTTTCACTAAGGATCAGAGCCGAGTCTTTTCGTGTGTTTGCTTGTAAACACGCTTGTATTGCAGGCCACTGCAATGCTACAGGTAAAGCGTTGTGTTTTCAGCAGTGTAATGCTTTCCCCCATTGAATTCTGGTTTGATGATGTATGAAAGATGTGGTAGCTTCCTCTTCATCACTGTCTGATTCGGTACTAGATACACCACATTCGTCTTCCTCATCTTCTTCCTCCTCGGTTACTTCTGCTGACTGAAGCTCCTGAATGCTCTAGGATTTACCAATTATCTGGTTACTCTCGTTCATAGTTATTCAAATGAAATATTTTGCATTGTTTTACAAAAATGAGAAAAGAACAAAGAATCTGAAAGGAATAGTTTAAATTGTGTCTTCATTTGCTTGTCTTTTTGGAAACCATGTGACTTTCTTTCTTCCGTGGAACACAAAAGGAGATATTTACAGCTAGCCTACTGTAAATGTTCAAGCTGCTCTTTTCCAAACAATGAACTTGAATGGTGGCTACGGTTGTCGAGCTGGACTTTTAGTAAATAACAAATCAATGTCAGTCTGTTCCACACATAAAGTTGTCATCCAACTTAAAAAGACACAGGCTGCATCCGAAATAGCATGACAACTCCAGTCCCCAAACACTTTTTAATTGTAAGAGAAAAGTAATACGAACATGCTTCAAAATGTGGTTATCGAACAATTAAATATGAATCTTTCTCAGTTGTTTGAATTAAAATATTGATTTGGTTGATTTTCTAACCATTACAACAATTCTACTTTATCACTATGTTGTTGTTTTTTTGTTTTGTTTTCTTAACAGGATTTTGTGTTGATGATGAGCCAAGGAAATTCATTGCAGTTGTGAACATTCAGGAAGAAAGTAAGTCAGATCGGTTTGGAACAACAAACACAAAATTATTATTAATTAATTTAGACTTGTTCCTCATCTTTAAAAAGCACAAATCAAGGCTACGACGAGGAACTTACAATGGAAATAAATGGGGCCAATTTTTGAAGATTTATGTGAAGCTTATAATTAAAAAAATACACATTTAAATGATATTACACATTTTTTACTGTTAGCTATTTTTTTTGGGTTTATACTATAGACTTCTGTTGTCAAGGCAATGTTGTAAAATTGGAAATAACATTACACATAAAAGGTTAGTAAGCAACTTTTATCTTTTTATAAATCATGTCAACACACCTTTAACGTCATATGGCTATTGAAACTCTGAGTGTTTTAATGTTTAAAATTGGCCATATTCACTTCCTTTGCAATTGCCTCACTGTAACCCAGATTTTGTTTTGTTATGATGGATGGTGAGGGTAACCATAATTTTGCCATATTGTGTTGGTCTTGAAATTACACTGTGGGACAAACAATCATCGTCCTGGATCACAATCCATTCCTAAACCATTTACTACTTTTAAAACCAAACCGGTTTGTTACAATCCAGGACCAACAGAGATACTGAATGAGAAAAATGTCCAACTTCATGACAAAATCGTGGTCATCAGTTTAGATACTTTCGATGATCTTGCACATAACTTTAATACTTTAGTTCCTAAGAAACTACAGTGTTCAGAGCAGTTGTTCAGCTGTTTTACTTTGCTGTACACCCCTGTCAGCTGTAAAAACAAGTTTTCCTTTTTCATGGAGACTCGTGCATGCTGTGACAGTTTGACAGGCGTCAACATTTTGGCAGCTTCTTTACATTATTATGTCTTATGTTGGTTGTAGACGGTTTGTCTTACCTCCAGTGGGTTGACAGTAATGGAGAGAGAGGAGCTGTCAAAGTCTGCTTGTTTCTCTGGCAGTGTGTGTGTGTGTATGTTGTCTTTGTTTAGTGGTTGGTTGAGGCGGTAAACACCCAGCAGCACCACCAGCAGGGCGGCGATACACACCACAACGACTGCGGTAGCAACGGCAGGCACAACTGGAAAGACAATAAGCGCATTTGAATCTTAGAGACTATAGACTTTAGAGTAGATGTCATCATTAATTTAACGCCAAGTTGTGAGGGATGAACGTAAAATCTGTTTTGTATGATTAGCCATGCTTTGCAGAGTTGTTAATCAGGTTCTTCTATTAACTTTGGTTCCTTAGGCCCTGTTTACACCTGGTATTAAGATGCGTTTTGGTCGGTCACAAGTAGACGAGGGAGACACATTCCCGTTTACACCTGGAGTTTTAATCTGTCTCTTTTGTCCACTTTTAACCACTTCTGATGTCTTCAAGGGGAGGGTCAATGGGCGGGGAAATGTTTGGGCTTTTTCAGATCTTTTGATGAAATGGACGAAATGAGCTCGCACAATTTACATATGAATGCGACTGGAGGCAACTTTAGTTTCTGCTCTGATAGCCACAAGATCACGCCGAACGTTGTGTGTCTTAGAAATCAGGAATGGTGAGAGAACATTGTGTTTGGTATGTTTTTCATCTTCAGACCAAACTTGGGTCTTCAGTCGACAAAGTTTAAATCCTGTCTGGCTAGCGCACATCCCATAATGTTTAAGCATTAGGTCAGTAGGCGGAGAGTAGACAATCTTGAACACATTCGACCACATGAGCGTTTACACTACGAAAGCAATCCGATCGAATGTTTTTTTTAACTACCTCTGGAAGTGGTAGAAAGTTTTAGACCCTGTTTACACCTGTATTTACTGCTGTCCACTTGTGATCCGATCGACCAAAACCCATCTTAAAGGGATACTTCACCGCTGGAAAGATGAATGTGTATTTAAATTGGGTCATTTATGTAGAAGAAATGTGAAATTATTTTAGAAGTTGGTGTCTTCTAAACTGAGAAAAGCCAGAAAATGTATTTTTGGCTCATGTGGATGAAAGACAACAACTCCCAGAATGCACTTGCTTCGCTGCCCTACGAGGACACTCCCAAGCCACGCCTACCGGTTACAGAGGGCAGTGTCGGAAGAAATGATACAGCTAGGCTACTAGTCGACTCGAAACTGAGAAGACGCCGTTTTATCGTGAGATCCCCCTATGGGCGGGTTGAAGACATGCGGAACGAGCTCCTCCTACTGGCTGGAGTCTCTCGCCTCTGGACAGAAAAGCCTCTGATGAGATGATGCTAAATGACGATTTTTGCGTCATCTGAGTTTTTTTTCCAGACACACAATACAGAAATCTCTCGTCTCAGGGGGACATGAGGGAGGGAAGCACGGTCATTAGAAAATACTACCGGGTTTCTACTGATACAAAGCTTAATGCTAATCGGTGAAGTATCCCTTTAACACCAGGTGTAAACAGGGCCTTTATGATTCCATTAACAATACTTTTCATTCTAATATTTACCTTATTATAACAATATGAAGACAATTACAGACACTCACCAAAACTGTAGTAGTTGTTAGATTCAATGACTGTAGGATGAATAATTTGCATATATTTGGGCGGGGCCATATCATGATTGACATGTTCCACAGCTTCCTCACTGTGAAGGATGTTGACCTCGGAGAAAGAGTGATAGAGAGCAACTTAAGCTCATAGTTCAGAGCCGTGGCTTAGTTAGTGCGGATGCAAAAAAACATTCTCTGTTTGATTCTCACCTGTAATGTATACTGATCACTGGTGTAACGTCCATTGAGCTCAGAACAAGTGAGTCTGAAGGTGCGGATGGAATCGACAGCCTGGCGGCTCTGATAACGCACCTGTCGAATCACCTCTGTGTAGTGAGAAATAGAGTCTACACCTAAAACAGATGTAGAGGAAGAAAAATGTAAGGACTTTCTATTGAGAAAGACAATAGTATGTTGTAGAATGTGTGTCTTTACCATATATGGACATGCCGGTGCTAGAGTTGGCGTATTCCAGGTGTTTGCCCAATAAGGCGCTGTGTTGCAGTTCAAGGCTCTCTAGCCCCGCCTTTAACTCCTCCCCCAAGACCATGATGTCACAATAGTCCAGATTATGTGTGATTTCCTTAAATACAACTGACCTGTGATCTGCACACATATAGAGATGAAACAAGAGGGGTTAGGTTTATGAATAATAATGAAAAGAAATCGATCTTTCTCTGCTTTAATTCCCATAGTTTTCAAAAATAAGATATATAGTGCATGATATATAATATAAAAATATTATATTATATATTATAGAAATATTATTATAATTTAAAATAACTGTTTTCTATTTTAATGTTTTAATTAAACATAATTTATTCCTGTGATGTTGAATTTTCAGCATCATTACTCCAGTCTTCAGTGTCACATGACCCTTCAGAATATGCTGAATTGATGCTCTAGAAATCAATATTGAAATCAGTTGTCCTGCTTCATATTTTTGTGGAAACTGTGATACATTTTTCAGGATTCATTTTTCATTCATTTTTCAGCACAAATCTTTTGCCACAATTGTGCATTCTTGCTGAATAAAAGTATTAATTTCTTTAAAAATGTTTTTACTGACACCACATTTTTGAACAGTAGTGTATGTCTACATAGTGCTTACAACCTTATTAGGAAAGAGCAAGGAAAATTTAGTTATAAACAGATAAGCCCTAAGGATAATGAAGGAAGCAGTGTTTCAGATTTAGAAAAGCATCCTCATGAAAGACTCATATCTTGTGTTCAGAGTGTGGAGGGAGCAGTGAGCATCTGTCTTTTATGATTTATTAACATGTTTTTTTGCATATACTGTTGTTCTGTTGTTTGTCACCAGAACAGCATGACACCTGTGCCGTATGTCAGTGAATAACGTGCTCTGCGCTGCATTTGGGGCATTGTTTGTGGGTTGTTTTCTTGTTGCAGAAATAGTTCACCCAAAAAGGAAAAATCTGTCATCATTTGCTCACCCTCATGTCATTGACTTTCTTTCTTTTGAGCAAGACATAAGGTAAGATTTAGCAGAATGCTTGGCTGCCGCTCTTTGTCATATCCGGTCAAGCTCCTAAAATGATGATACAGCACCATACATTTGTGAGCTATATTTTAAGTCTTCTCTCACGCTATTTGCTGAAAATGTTGCCCTATCAAATCTCATTCTGGTATATGAAATATGGTGGGTTTTAATAAGCAGAACAGTATGTAAATATGTAACCCTGGATCACAAAACCAGTCACAAGTCGCACGGGTATATTTGTGGCAATAGGCAACAATACATTGTATGGGTCAAAGTTATTGATTTTTCTTTTATGCCAAAAATCATTAGGATATTAAGTAAAGATCATGTTCCATGAAGATATTTTGTAAATTTCCTACTGTAAATATATAAAACATTTATTTTTATGAGTGAATGCAGCACAATCGTGAACATAAATGGACAACTTTAAAGGTGATTTTCTCAATGATCAGATTTTTTTGCAACCTCAGATTCCAGATTCTCAAATAGTCGTATCTCCTCCAAATATTGTCCTATCCTAACAAACCATACATCAATGGAAACTTTATTTATTCAGCTTTCAGATGATGAATAAATGTTAATTTAAAAAAACTGACCCATGTGACTGGTTTTGTGGTCCAGGGTCACATATGAGGTTTGTAACAACATGAGGGTGAGTAAATGATGACAGAATTTTCATTATATCCTGTTAAGAGGAGAAAGGTGATTCTAGAAACAATTTTCTCTGTACCTGTTTTTGTAGGTTCGTCACTTTTTGTAACTGTGCTGATGATATGCAAATCTCTGAACAGGGATAGGCCTAGGGCAAGGTCGGAGGCGGGGATGGTTATGTGCTCCGCCCCAGTGATTGTGATTCGTGGTTCACTGGGCTGCATTACCATGACAGCTGCCTCAATATCAGGGACAGAAATACACACGTCCTCTCCGAAACACCTGCAGAGATCACAAACACAACCTTGCATTTTAGTTTTGTGCGTTATTTTAGATACACACTCTATATTTGTACATTAATGCAATAGCCACATTGCCAGTGACTTTATTAGGAACTGCAACATATTGCATGAGTTCAATTGCAAAAGATACAGTCTGACCCTCGCTGCTTTATCTGACAGTCGGTATATCTGATGAGCCAGAACATTCGGACCAGTCACAAGTGATACAAATAATCTCCTAACAAGGCAAGGCCACATGTTGAGGTCTGAGTAGATTAGATGGTGAGCAAACAATCAGTTCTCGTGATCAACATGTTTAATGCAGGAGAAATGAGCAGGAATAAAGATTGTTATGGCAAGGCGATTGGGTCAGAGTATCTCTGAAACAAGGATTGTGAGTTGCTCCCAGTCAGCAGTGGTGAGGATTTATCAACAGTGTCTGAGGAAGGACAAACAACAAACCAGTGACAGCGTGCTGAACACCCAAGGCTCATCGATGCACAAGGGCAATGAAGATAATCCTGTCTGGTCTGAGCCAACAGAAGGTCTGCTGTGGCACAAGTCACACAAATTTTTAATTATGTTTATGGGATGAATGTGTCACAATAGCCTGGGAAAACCCAGACAAACTTCCGGCAAATTTAGATTTGCTCTGCAAGTAGTCTGGCAAAGAGTTAATTCAAGCCGATTTCTAATCCGTCCAAATCGAGGCACCAATCAGAAACGTTGAGGCGGGCTTTACACAATGACGATCGCTCTGATTGGTTTTAGGTCTATCCAATTGCACTCAGAGGCATTTGAGCGACGTCCGTTCAACTTTTAAATGCATTATTATATTCAAATTGCAAACACATGAGGACAGTCTCCATAAAAGACCCACTGGCAGATGAACGTGCTACTACATTTCTCTCCGAAACGGTAGGGAATTAAATTAGATTTAATAGAGGATTTTAACTGTGACAAGATGATTGACAGGGCAGTTTACATGACAGGATGCACGCGACAGATCCGTCCGATAAAGATGACGAAGTAGTATGTCCTAAAGCTTGCCTACTTTTTTGCTACACATTCAAAAGTAAATACCTTTTCTTCACAAAAAGAGTACATACTTTTATGGCGTAGTGTAACTTATGCGAATTGGGACGCAGCATATGGCTTTACACGATGACGATCGCTCTGATTGGTTTTAGGTCTATCTAATTGCGCCCAGAGGCATTTGAGCGACGTCCGTTGGTGACGCCCCTTTGGAAATGAGTTATTAATGAAGCTTTGCCAGACCATAACTCAGTTACTACTGAGAATGGTCTGGTTTTAACCAGGCTAGTGTCACAACACACTTTACAGCGTGTGGAGCTGCAGACCAATCAAAGTGCCTATGAAATGACCCCTGTCCACCGCTGAAAGAGCCTAAAATGGGTACGAGAGCGTCAGATCTGTAACTTGGAGCAGTGGAAGAAGGTTGCTTGGTCCAATGAGTCCTGTTTTCTTTTACATCACTTGGACAACCGTGTACGTGTGCGCCGTTTACTTGGGGAAGTGATGGCATCAGGATCACTGTGGGACAACGACAAGCCGTTTGAGTGAGTGTGATGCTCTAGTGTTGCTGGGAAAAACCTGGGTCCGGCCATTCATGTGGATGCAAATTTGACAAATACTAAACATGGACTACGTTTACATGGACAACAGTAATCTAATTATTGACCTTAATCTGAATAAGACAATATACTGATTATGGTGTTTACATGAGTTGCTTTAAGAATATTCCTTTCATGTTCCCATTTTACATGTTATAGACCATAGATCGATTAATGGCACACATCATTGCTTCACCATGGCACGCAGTTCGACGTTCCCTCCGTATCAACAGTTTGTCTTCGTTATCCACATTATTCCTACGCCCAATGACGCTCTGTGCAAATTATGGGTGTAACTTCCTTTAAGCTCTAAACAATCAGTCAAAGACTAGCTCTATGGACACAATAATATATATATTTTAAACTGTGTCCAATGACATTACATTATTCTACTCACCCTTCAACCATTGAACATTAAAAGGACATTTAAAAGTGTAAAAACATCAACAAGTATACTTTCAACAGACCATGAATAACCCCCAAATCGTGAATCTTTCCACAGCAAAATCGGACAGTTAAATATCACTGTGGTAATCTGTATTATGTAGGCTAACATACATTGTCTTAATAAAAAAAAATATATATATATATATATATTTACTTCAGCATTGCATGATACTATTTCAAAGTGATTTCAGTCATTTTGACAGATAATAAATTGTATTTACCTGTGAAAACAAACCTGAAAAGAGACGTGAGGATTTGGGGAGAAAAAAAGAGAGATTCTTCATGCATTCAAGTGAATTATTAATGGCATATATCGTAAATTAATTTGGCAGACCAGACCACAAATGTGCAGTATGTTGACCTTTTTCATACTATTAAAGCGAAATGCAAAAGGAAAAAAGAAAATAATCATGAGGAAAAGAATGCAGTGACTGAAAAGAGCTCTTGCCATAGATATTCTTGTTATAACATGTCACGTTAAAATACCAAGTGTTACATTATTCTCATGATATTCTTAAATGAAACATGAAAGCTCATTGAGTCAACCTGACGGATAAGCTTTATTTGTAGGGCAACTTTATGATTTGAAATGATTCGTTTCAGTCTTTTTGAATGGAAGTTCCCCAAACCGGAAGTGCCACCCATAATTCAAAACGCAGTAAGCTCGTCAGGAATAAGGTGGATAGTACCATATACAGTTTTGGGTGTTTCATTTTACGAAAGCTTCAAGTGCAGTTAATTATTTTGTCATGCTATACGTGCAATTAGAGGAGGGCGGATACAAATTCTGAAGCCATGCTCTCTTATTTGCCTTCAAACGGTTGACCACTGCTGCCATGTGTGCGTGTGTTCTGTCGCAAAATGCGTTGAAAACTCCCTCACAACGTTAATAGTGTGATTATGGTGTACATGTCTATAATGCACTTTAATAATGTGATTTGTTGACTTTAGCCAGATTAAGGTCCCTGTCCCTAAATCCCTGTTTACACGGTAGTTTCTTAATCAGAGTATTAAGTATTAAGAGTCTTATCAGAATATTGTTGTCCATGTAAACGCACTGATTGTTGCAGACCAGGTACACCCCTTCATGACAATGGTGTTCCCTGGTGGAAGTGGACTCTTTCATCAGGATAATGCACCCTGCCCCACTTCACACATTGATCAGGAATGGTTTGAGGAACATGATGAAGGTGTTGCCCTGTCCTCCAAATTCCCCAAATCTCAATCCAACTGAGCATCTGTGAGATGTGCTGGACTAACTAGTTGGCGGCTCCACTTCGAAACCTACAGGATTTGAAGGATTTGCTGCTGAAGTCTTGGTGCCAGAGACCACAGGACACCTTCAGGGCTCTTGTAGAGTCAATGCCTCTGCGGGTCGGTGTTGTTTTGGCAGGACCAACAGCATATTAGCCGGGTTGTCATAATGTTTTGGCTGTATATTGCAAAATATATTTTCATGACAAGTAAGAAATATTTCCTGCAAACACCCATTCAGAGGTGAAGACATCTCCACTTCAATATAAATAATAAGACGCATTAGACAGTGATTTGCAGAGTGCAAACAAATGACTTGGAGCCGTTCCCAACTCATTACAGAGACTGCAGTGGCTGATAACTTAAAACAAAGAGGGGAAACTACGCCTGGAGTGAATTAATAACACTTCAGCTTTCTTGAATCTCGCAGTAATTGGACTTAATAAGCTTTAACACACAAACGGTGTGTGCATAGAATTAATTTACAACTCTAGTGATTTCAGCGCTGAACGACAGGAAGGACGTTCCACCCTCTCTAATTAAAGATGTTGTTTTTAATCCTGACACAAACAAACTCACATTCATCAAGACAGGAAATGAATGGAGGAAACCATCTGTGACTAAAGGTTTAGATACACTGAGGCTTGAAATGATTAATCCACATTTCATTGTGAAACAGCGGTTTGCTAAAAGATACAGTAGGTTTATACTATAATATGATTTTACTTATTCGTTTAGAATATGTGACTAATGGGTGATAACTAAACAAACTAGCTATATTGATGCATGCTATATGACATCTTTAGCCCTATTCTTATGTTAATTATTTCTCAGGGTGATGCGTGTTTGCATGTATTTTCCGTGATGAAATTTCATGCATTCAAATGTCTCCCTCAGATCTGTGTAATCTAATGAGCATATTCCATCATGGCATTGAGAAAAGCCAAGTGAGAACTGTTTTTCTTGTTCGATATTGAATATTTAATTGAGCATGCTGATTTACTTCTATTTTTTACATTTAGATTGCCTTTGCCTTTGTTTGCCTTCATCTATTGTTCACCTAAAATTAAGCTTTCTTAACAATAATAATTGAATGCCGTTTTTTACAGTAAATGTCATCTTTTGTAAGTCTCAAAATAAATATATATTTTTTTAATATTGTAAATTATAATGTTGTGTTGTGTTGCATGTAGTGCTGGGCAATTAATCAAATTTTATTTCATTTTATTTTTTGTATTTTTTTGTTGTTGCTTTCAACAATTATGAACACAAGATATTGTGTTTTATTGTATAAATAAAACCTAAAATAAGTTAGATTGAACATTTTGTTCAGCGCTGTGAAAGTGCAATACAACAGAGTTGATCTTTATTTTGATCTAATTTATATTCATTATTTTTAATTATGTGTACATATATATATTTTTTTTCTTTTTTTTTTCTTATTCTTCCCTGTTTAATTATATTTAAAGGAAATCCACTGATTAAAAAATAAATTCTATAAATGAATGATGTCAATAAATTGGTAAATAATAAAAAATTAATTATAAATTATTTATTTTATTTTTATAAAATATTATATGCGATTTTTTTAATGTATGTTTTATAATATTTTTAATTGTTTTTAGACAAAGCATGGAATTTTTTCTGTTTAGTTACAATATGAAAACAATTATTAGCTTATTGCCCAGAATTATAATATCGGTGCATCCCCGATGATTTGGATAGGGAAATAAATTACCAATACATTTTGTGGGTGTTAAATAATGCCATAAATTGACCAGTGCAAACCTTAGTAAATCACCTTGCATGATTCATTTAAATACTCTCTTCCCATAAATTTTGCGTCTGAAAGGGAAACTCCTACAAATGCATAATTATGCAAAAAGTTCAGCTGCAAAAATAACCCTGTCCACACCTTTTCAGCGCTAATTTTTCACTGCGTGTCTTTAGTAAATCCTGACAGTCGTTTTTAATGCAAATAAGGATTTATGCTGGCGTAGACTGTTATTAAATCTGGACCCTAGTGTTTGTAAAAAATTATATAAATGTAAATGCCTCGGGTCAGCATGCAAAACAAATACAGTCCGCATAGTCTCTACTTTCAATCATTACTTTCCCTGCAAGTTGCTTCAATTCTCAGTAATATAATTTGCTGTGCTATGTTTGTCTCATTGGCAAGGTATGTGTTATTTTTTATTTTTTTTTGCGAAAGCAAGTGTAAATGAATGGTGTAAATTGCTTTTACAAACACAACACATGGTCGTGTCTCATGTCTGAATATAAGTCTGTGATCTGTATGATTGCCTTTATTGTGTGTGTGTTTTAGGGTTATGTATGTGCGTGTGTGTTTTCATGCTAATTCCCAGCAGATCTTGCCGAAAAGACTCCGCCCACTGCCTGTCTCGGAGCTCAGAGGGGCGGGTCATAATCCTCCAGGGGCTCATGCATATTCATGCTCTGCTCTGAATAATCACAGGGTGCCGATGGGTGCGCGTGTGCTCCAAAAAACAAATCTCTCTGTCATTCTCTTTCCATTTCCCTGTCTGTACATAAAAATTAAACCTCCCTAAGCATAGAATATGAATGAACAAAAACAGAAAAAGTGAAAAGGTTACAAAAAAGGGTTGGTGTCGCTCATACTCGGGGTTAAGGATTTGAACTACACAGTAAGCAGGCAGAAATCTAGCAGGAAATGTGCAAATCTAGTTTCAAATACTGTATTAATTTTCCTACAATACAGCTTCTGTTTATTGTGTTTCACAGTATGATTCAGTTTTAATAACTTTTCCAGCCCGGAGCCGAAGCAAATTAAAATTACGCTCTTGTATGCCTCCGGGATGTGAATCACAACTGTGTAACATTAAAATAAATGGTTTGATCATTCATAATGCCATATTTCAGAGCTAACATTCTAGTATTCTAGTTCAGAGATGACATCTCATGAATATTTATGATCTTACTGCACTGCCGTTGAGATCCGGAGGTGACGCGCTCCCATACTGGGAAACTGCCGAGAGTTGATGTAAGAAACTTTCCTCAGTGCGCCGTTCATCTGCTCCAGATCCTCGCCCTCCATCACCACCAGAGACTGAGCGGGATTCAAGTGAAACTGGGAGAAATAGACACACAAACAGACATTTAAAGTGTGTGCTTGAAGCAGACTTATGCGAAAATCCGGATCAAAGAAATAGCTCTGAATCTAGTGTCAATCTGAATTTAATTGTTCACATTCTGAACTGAATTGGAATTTGAATTAGAATGAATGAATGGAAGAGGAATTTATAGAATTCAAAGAAATTCAGTACAGGAATTATAACAAGCATTGCAACAAACATAACGATTGCATAATGCATATTAGGGCTGCACGATATTGAAGAAAAACGTGATATGTGATAACTCATTAAATAATGCGATATTCGATATGCGATACGATAATGCTTAAAAAGTGTGTAAAGTAAACTTAAATTATCTTTAAAATATATTTAGAATTATATAACCTACATACGTGTTTCACATTCTTTTTGTGACAAGAAAACATCCCTACAACTTCTGACAGTGAACAGCAGTGTTTTACTGTAGCATAAGAAGTGTTATTTTAACATCAAGGTTTCAGGAAGGCCTACATTAGGTTTATTTAACAACAGACACTGAATAATCAAATGTAAAAATAAACACTGCTTAGTTTTCACTGTATGAATTAAATATAGGCTATACTGATTCTTATTAAAGCTACAAAATTTATTTAGCCAAGAGCAGTGAGTGATTTTCTCTTTGTCTTTTGTTCATGATCCCAGTTATTGCAAGCATTGCAATATGCATATCGCGATATATACATTTGCGATATTTTGATAATTTCGATATATTGTGCAGCCCTAATGCACATTTATTTTGAATGCGTTTTGAAATTTATTTCTAGTTATGTTTTGCTCTAAATCATTTGAATGGCTAAATATGGTTCTTGTGTATGTAGTGTAAAACATGCTCACACAGTAATGTCTGATTTGTCAGTAAATCAGTCAAATGAATTGGTCCTTTTTTTATTATTTGATCTGTATCCAAGAAAAGTCTGGAAATTCATTGTTGAAAATATGTGGGAACCTTGTAGGTGGAATATCAAATATTAGTTAATTTTTTATGTATGTTCTATGTTGACAGGTTTGTCTTTAGGTGATTCATATTGAAAATTAAATGTATTATGATAAACTGCACTTACAGCTGTTGAATTCACATTCAATTTTTAATTCTAATCTGAAAGTGCCCCTATTAAGCTTTTTCAAATATTACCTGTCATGCAGTTTGTAATGCAGCTGTTTGTGAATGTAAAAGGTCTGCAAAGTTTTAAAGATCAAACTGCACAACATTAAAGTTTTTTTTTCTCCTAATAGAAAGATTCGATTCTGAATTGCTGAAATGAGTCGTCAGTAATTCCAGTTTCACTTCCTGTTACATACATATGTAACAATGTAACAAATTTGCATAATGCCAGCCTATGGTCTTCATTGTCTGCTCGCGAACCACGTTTACTTTTACCTGGAAGAGTTTGGTTCTTGTTGTGGACATGTCGAGAAGACACTGTTTTCAGTGCTGCGAATCCACTTTGATGCACTTCCAAAGGATAACACTCGCACTGGAATTGATACAGTAAAATCAATGCCATCTTAAGGCCCCGATCACACCAAACGCGTTTTTTGCAGTGAGAGGCGCCTTTCTTCAATTGTTTTCCAATGACAGTGAGCGTTCTGCGCGCTGTTTATGCACCCCAGGAGCCTCGCCTTTTACCGCCTGCTGCACCTCGCGTTTTTGCAGTTGAAAAAAAAAGCAACTCCGAGCAGAAAAAGTGTGCGACGTCATCGTTTTTTTCCACTGTCCAATCGAATGTATGGAGAGGCGGGCCATCCGTTGTAGTGATGAAAGCTACAGTTGCTTTGAATGCCGGGAGAGTGCGATGATGGAGGATAAACTTGTGGTGCTCTCACAGGTTACCAGGAGCTTAACGACTTCACGAACCGTAACTACCACAACGTTAAGTCAAGTCAAGTCAAGTCATCTTCATTTATATAGCGCTTTTAACAACGTAGATTGTTTCAAAGCAGCTTTACAGAGATAAGCGGATAATTTAAGGTAGCAGATATTGTTTTGGCTTTATAGCAGAGTTAAGTTATTTTCCATCTAAAGTTAGTTTTGATTGATTTGCTTCCGTCGCAACAATAATTTGTTATTAAATTAGGGGCCGCTAAGACGACACCATTCTCTCTACACAGACTTTAAACGCGAACCTGTGAGAAACGCTGATGGCGTTCACATGCGCATTTAGAATGGGTTCTATAGTTATGTGCGTTTGAAAATACGCAGGTTTGGAATTCCCTACAAGCCAAGCCTAAACAAAGTACTTGTCTTTCCTTATAAATTTTGATAAAGAATTTTATTTTATTTTGTTGCTTTGGGGTAGGAACACGAAACTAATTTTCCCGACAACGCCTTATCTGTAGAGTGGTAGAGGGATCCTCCATAGGGAGAGACTAGTTGGCACTTCAGCACTGCGTTGTCATCGGTCCAGGCGAAGGTCCTTCGTCAGATCTGGATACGGCCTGGATCCGGCAGGCTGCAGGAAAACCTCGGGATAAACACACACTAAAATTAGCGTAGATGCCATTCTTCTTATGATGTAACGAGTACATCAGGATTTATGGGAAGTGTTCCCGGTTCCGGCTGACCTAATCTATGCAGCCTAACATTAAATTATAGAAGTCTATAATGTATTATGTAAATGCTAGGTCAAAGAGATGTGTCTTTAATCTGGCTTTGAACTGACAGAGTGTGTCTGCTTCCCGGACAATGGTAGGAAGACTGTTCCAGAGTTTTGGTGCTAAATAGGAAAAGGATCTACCGCCAGCAGTCGATTTTGATATTCTAGGTATTATCAACTGGCCGGAACAGAAAGTAAATAAAGTTAATAAAAGGCTGATTTGACGTTTACTTGACTGACAGGACAGCTGTTTCAGTGGTTGCCTAGCAACATAAAAAACGCAGTGCACTGCTCGTTCTGTGTGATCGGGGCAGTGCTGTGCACCTCGCATTTTCGAACCTGAAAAACGCATTTGGTGTGATAGGGGCCTAACTGTTCGTATCACTGTGTATCAAGTGTTGAGGAAGCAGAATCGTCTAATCACAACAGACTGGGTCATCTGACCAATCAGAGCAGAGCAGGCTCTCGGAAAGGAGGGGTTTCGAGAGACTGAATCTTTAAACTACACTGTAAAAAATGATTTTTTGGTGAAGTAAATACTACTGAAAAAAAAAACAATGTAATTTACATGAAAAAGTTAGTTCAGGCAAGAATTAAAAAAAACTTAGTAAATTCCACATCAGTACTTAATTCAAGCGAGTAGAAATGAAAGCGTAAATATCAACTCAATAAAATTAAGTAAAAATTACTCAACTTTTCTGATACTGGGGTTCCCATCATGCACTGGACCTTGAATAATTAATGAGGTTCATTTTTCACTGGTTTCCAGCTGTATTTACAGTGTTTTATCATTGCTTTTGTTGTCAGGATTAGTAACTTGCCATTTTGTGACATTTCGAGTAAATTTTCTGCTCAAAATGACACATTCAAACACAAAAATGATCCATCAAATGTTACCGTCATTGTGTATTGTCTACCAAGTATTGAGGTCTTTGCATTCACACGAGGCTTAACATCTGACATGATGAAGTATAAATTATAATCTAAGTAAAGCACATACTATAAATGACTGGTATAATTCAATATTATTGTTTGAGTGAAATGTAATGCAAAGGAAATTTCAACTAAATCGATATTAATCAACCTTTTACTAGCCAAGTTAAAATTACTTATTTTCTTTGTTACTTTCACTTAACTAGGTTAAGTAAAGTTTACTTAATTCCATATTCCAAGTAAATTTAACTTAAAGATTTCTAATTAAAGCTACTGATAAATATGTTTAGGTTTTTACTTGGCAAACTTTGTAAATTTACTAGCATTTTCTGAGTGAAAAAACTTAGCAAGCTTTTTTCAAGTAAATCCTACTCCAAATTTTTTTCAGTGTAACCGTTTTCAGACTCTTTGAGAGATGAGATGATGTGAAATTATGATAAAGCGGTTTTTAGACCTCGGATGTATGTAAATTCATTGTAGGAGACCTCTAAAACTAAATTAGGACAGGGGCACTTTAGCAGGGGCACTTTAAATTCAAATTCTGCATCCCGTTTGGCACGGCAAGAACTGAGCTGGAATTTAAAAGGCATTACCAGTGTGTCTCTGAATG
The DNA here is from genome assembly GCF_963993115.1 of Abramis brama. Taxonomy (NCBI): domain Eukaryota; kingdom Metazoa; phylum Chordata; class Actinopteri; order Cypriniformes; family Leuciscidae; genus Abramis; species Abramis brama. The sequence goes on from NC_139972.1 coordinate 10,925,936, forward strand.
GAGCAAGATCCTGCTTTAAGCTTATAGTTTGATCAGATCACCTGAGCGAAGGAACACCTGTCGTCTGTCTCTCACTGTCTCTCTCTCTCTCTGTCTGTAAAACCTGCTTTCATTTGATCCTCGAATTTTCCCTAGAGCTTCTTGAATACAAAAGAACAGAATAGAGGAAAGCAAAGCAGAAAATGGAGAATGTGCGCACAGAAATATCTCTCCTTAAGTCTTGTTTCCTGGCTTTTCTTCGTCTCTTCCTCACGCTCTGCTTTTCCTACAAAAGAGTGATTTTCTACTCTTTTCTATGGTTTCATGATAGACTATGGTAACTTGTTTTTTATTTTAATGCAACGTGACTTACAGCGCATTCAGGCTATGTAATGTTTCCAGCATGTGCATTCCTTGAAATCAAATCTGTGACCTTGAATTACTAGTAAAAGCAACATTTTGTTATTGGCACTGCACACTGGCTTCAAGCGCAGCTCATTCGTTCAGATTCGTAATGTTGAGTTTAGAGTCTGTGTTAGCTTTGTGTGTGTGTGAAACCTTTATCCTCGGTCCGAGGCTTTCCAGTGAAGTGATGTCCAGCCCTTCTTTGCAGGCCTGTAGGCAGGAGATGATCGTCTGGCTTTCAGTCTTCCCCGGTCGTATCGTCAGTCCAGACAAACTGCCTCGGAAATACTGTGTAAACTTTGCTTTAGAGACCTCGCCACCTGCAAACATAAATAAAGACATGCTAACAGATAATAAAAACCTCCTAAACTTATAATGTTAATCAATGCTTCTAACACATAATTTGGCTTTTCCATGACCATGCTTTACCCTCTGTCTGACTAATATAATTAAATGGGCCGTTTTTGCGACTGTAAATAAATTAATACTCAGCAAGGATGCATTAAATGGATCAAAAGTGACATTGAAGACATTTATAGTATTATAAAATATTATAAATAAATAAATGCTGATCTTTTGAACTTTTCATACATCAAAGAATCCTGATTTTGTTTTTTTATCACGGTTTCCACGAAAGTATGAAGAATATGAAAATATGAAATTCAACTGTTTTCAATCATAAGAAATGTTTACTGAACAGCAAATCATCATATTATACTGATTTCTGAAGGATTATGTGACACTGAAGACTGGAGCAATGATGCTGAAAATTCAGCTTTGATCACAGGAATAAATTACATTTTAAAATATATTCAAATAGAAAACAGTAAATTTAAATTGTAATAATATTTCACAATATTACTGTTTTTACTGTATTTTTGTGAGCATAAGAGACTTCAAAAACATTTTAAAAAATCTTACCGACCCAAATCTTTTGATGAGTACTGTATGTAAATGAGCTCATGGTTGTCAAATAGAGTGATGGTTTCTGATTGGCCCATTTTTGCTGCCTAGTTTCCATAAATAACCATGATGGACTGGGGAGGGAGTTTGGCATTATAAATAGTAGCGTAGACTTTATATTTGCATATTATACTGTATTGAACTGTTTTATTAAAAAAAAAGAAACAAACCAAAAAAATTCTGATTTTCATTTTTTTTCATGTCCCCTTTTAGTCAACTAGATTCCTTATATATATATATATATATATATATATATATATATATATATATATATATAGCATAAAAATGAACTACGCTGCCATTACAGGGAGGGATTAAAGCACGTCTGAACTAAATTTAAACATATTATTCCACTTGTAGTATGAAATAAGTCAATAGTCATTAAATATTGATCTGTTATGTCTAAAGTTCTCTTTATTTGTTCTAGATCATTAGACGTAATGAAGCCGTTATCTTTGGAGGCACCATCAAAAAGTTATTGACTGATTGGGTATCTGCCTTTAGTTTCAGATGAAGCCATAGTTACACAGATCCATGTTATTCATCGCACACACATATATAAAATAAATGTTGGCTTCAGTGTAGCTAGAGATCTTCAGAAGCTGCATTGAAACGAAGCAATCATATGATTAAACCTGTATTCACTGCTGAAGCCAGAGATAATGAGCAATTACATGCATCTATCTGCTCTGTATGAGATGAGTGTGTGTGTGCAATGAAGCCTCTCTGAGTGTGTTTGTGATCAGGTGACAGTGAGCCTCGGGCGATGGCATACTGATGTGTGTGTTTGTGTGTGTGTGGGTTTACATGGATGTAGTTTAGGGAGAAAATTGTCACAGCAACATTGGTTGAGACAGTTCAGCCTTGCTATGATTCTCAAACAAACAGATCAGTGTGTTGAGATTTCAGGAGAAGAGTGAAATAGAGGTCTGCGCTGTCATTAATAGGCTTGTTAACCGACCCGTTTGGTATTGTCAAGGTTTAAGATGGAACCTGCTTACTTTTTTGCATGGGTGCTTTTATGCTGTTTTTTTTTTTTTTTTGGTGATCAAGAGTTGCATATATGCAGCATATAAATGAATGTAGATTTTTTTGGGATGAACTGTTCCTTTACTATCTCTTCCTAAATTTTGTGGTAAAAACCAGTATTATGTTCGTATTATTTATATACTATTATAGTATTAATATTTTAAATTAGCTATTCTTTTTTTCATTTTAATTGTAGTTTTAATTTTTAGTCTTTTTTATGTGCTTTTGTCATTTTTATTAGTTTTTAAAAAAATATTTTTTATAGATTTAGTTTTTATTTAGTTTTATTCCTATTTAGTTTTAGTCATTTTAGTACTTCAACTTCAAATTAATTTTTTTAGTTGCTTAATAGTTTAAGTTTTTAAAGTTTAAGATTTTCATCTAAAGTGTAAACTTAATTTTAGCTTTATTTTGATTAACAATTTTTTTTTTTAATAATAGTTTAAAAATAAAAATAGTTTTAGTTGGTTAACAATAATATAACATTAACAATAAGCTCCTCGACCAAAAATCTCCATGTTGGCCTATTACAGTGTTAAAAATATTGTTTATCATATTGTATCACCTATAATCTGTGAATACAAAGCGCTGTACAAACTGAACCCAAACCGTGACCACAGAAGTGATCCATGAGAAACCGTTATACCCCTCAAGCTCCAACAATCTTAAAAAGAGCAAATGTCCAGTCAGCTCTCACATCACTTTCCCTTTGATTATCTTCCACATGCACAAGTGATTTTTTTATAATGATCTGTCTCTTTCTTATTTTTCTTTCATTGTTAAACAAAGAACCTCAGAGACACAAGGCAGCATGGGCAGGTCAAGAAGTCAACTTTTGGTTTTTTGGAGCTGTTTTTTTTTTTTTAGTTAGTTAGTTAGTTAGTTAGAAGCTGTGTTCTGATTGCTGAAGAGAAAAAAAAAAAGATGGAAAGACTGAAAGAATGAAGAATAGAAGTTTTCAAAAGCAAAAGAAAGAAAGCCAGTGAAGTAGAGATGGTTGTTTAGTAAACAATTGTTCAATGTGGATTTGCATGCTGTGGGAATTTACATTTCTACTTTCAAAATAATGACCTGATTATTGAACCAAAGTCACATGCACATTGACCACACCCACAAATCATGCTAGCCACGCCCACCCCCCCTAACCTTGCCAGCAGGCTCCTACAGTCAACTGCACGTCAATCTGAGAGGAGTGGATGGGCCAGTCATCTGTCACTAGGTAAGGGTCGTAGGTCACGCCGTCCACATATAGAGTCACCACTGGGAAGTCAACGCTGATGACGTAATAATGCCACTCCTTATCACAGATCTGAGAGAGAGAGAGGAAGAAAGAGACAGAGAATTTCACCATTATCAGCATGAGTCTAGGAGGATTTTTGCATTCCACATATCTTTTGTTTTCTTTTTTTTCTTCAGAGTCGAGAAAATTCAAACAATGACTTTACACTTGACTGTGTTGTGGCAAATTCACAATCTTTGTTTCAGGTTTTCAAAGTCTGGTTCAGGTCTCAGAAGAAATCTTTCAGAGTCGAAGTTTCAGGTCTCAGAAGAATAAACTTTATTGAGCAGTTCAACAAAGTGAGATGCCAGCTGTACATCTGATCTTACAATGGTCTGCACTCAAGTCTTATACCTTTTTCTTAACGCTTGGTGTCCAATTAGCGTTCATATAGTTATCTTTTTCTTTTTGCTCCTCCTCGTCACTTCGCCACGATTAGAAACACCTGCATCGATGTCTTATTTTTATTGGTGGCAAGTCCTTGTGCATGCGCTTTTTAAAAAAATAACTTCATATATGGTTTTTAGGTACTTTTCCTGTCTTGTCTTCTCACAACCTTTGACCTAGTTTTGGTCTTCACATACTCTTTTGACCTGTTATCTCTGTTTTCCCATAGTTTTGTCTTCCCATATTCTTAGGCCTAGTTGCTCTAACATTTACAGCATTTATTTGGACCCATGTATGGGACAGATGAAATTCTCCAATAACTGCAGAATGCCACAGTGAATTTTTTGGCAGCAGCTACTTGCACTAAATGCAAATAACGATATATGCCATGTACACTAAGTGCAAATAACGATATATGCTATACACTATAAGTGCAAATAGCGATAGATTCTATTTACACGATGTAAAATGTTGTTACACTATGTTACACATATTTTCTTTGAAATAAGTGTAAATAGTAGTTAGATACTATTTGCACCTCAGTATTTTAGTACATTATAAAACAGTATGCAATAATAACATATTGAGTGTAAATTATTACATTTATTAAATAAATCCTGCCTTATTGGGAAAATATGGCCCTCCCTACACTAACAACCTAACCCTACCTGATAAACACTTTATAACCATTAGGTACTTTAATTCCATTTTTCACATATTTTCTTCATATTTATTGAAAATAAATGCCTTTTCAATCTGAAATGGGAAAAGTCCCCCATATAGATATTGTGTGTGGAGTGCATTTATGATGACTTAATATGCTGTCTAGGTAGGCAGCTCACTAGGTTTTCAAACAGAGTCATTATGTAGCATCTCCTCTCTTTTCTCATCCCTTGTATTTCTTTCTTTTCACTCTAAATCCATTCTGTCTTTCTTTTATAATTGTTCTCTATAGGCTTACATTCTCCAAGACACAGTTCTTCCTTAACAATCCCATCGATGCTCATCATGAGGAAGAAAAGCGAGGGAGGTGTAGAGGTGGGTGGAACTGGTGGAGGGAGTCACGGAGAGATTGATGACATTAGGGTGAGAAGAGGCTCAGAGAAGACGTGAAAGAATGAGGGTCTGAACTGAAAGAAAAGTTCAGACTTCAGACCTGAAAGGTTGTGGGTGGTTGCCAGGGTGTTGCTATGTGGTTACTAAGATGTTCTTTGTGGTTGCTAGGGTGTTTTGGTCCAAGTCAAAAGGTTGTAACTCGAAGAGATGTTCAGATCTCTAGTTAAGGTTAAGGGTTTGTTACAGTGTTATTTTAATATAATTTTTATATTGTATTTAATAATATCTTGAATTAGGTTTTATTTTTACATTTCAATTAAAGGCTGTCAATGTTAATGCATTAGCGCATGGGATTAATTCAAAATTCTTGCCTCGCCTCTGGCTTGCTTAGTTGTGGACACTTAATATTTAACAATATTACTAATCTGACTGTACTGACGCTGCTGAATGAGAACTGAACTGAGCTGGACGATTAGCCTAGAAATCTAGACGCACCCTAGCGGCAACAAAATTAATTTTGCAGCCAGTGTAGTCTAGCAACTCTCCGTTGACTTTCGAGCTGGAAAAACCAAACTCTAGTCAGGCCAATCAAATCGTTTATAGAGTCAGTGGGCAGGCTTTACATAATGACGACAGAGTTGTGAGTGTGACGGTTCCGCGTGAATTCCCTGCTACTTGAAAACAAAGAATGGCGGCTGCTGCTGCTGGCGAACAGCGGTCTTTCGAAACGGCTTTGTCTGCGACTCTGGAGGACTTGGAGTTAAGCTTTTCTTTGAGAAAAGAACAAAGAACGGCACTTAAGTCATTCTTAAAACAGGAAGATGTGTTCGTAATTTTGCCGGCCAGATACGGCAAAAGTTTAATCTATCATCAACTAGCTCCGCTGTTGGGAAAACGCTCTGGTTGGTTGAAGCGCTGTCCTATTGCATGCAGAGCGAATTTGAAAGACAGCCGTTTATCCCGCCCCTCGGATTGAGCCCTGACAATGGTGAGTTGCCAGACCGAACATCTTGATGTAGGTCTGGCTTGCCAGGCTACTGGACGATGACATCATTTGCAGATCTGATGAAATGAACTGATTTAATAATTGATGATCTTTACAACAGAACTGAATCAACACTGAACTGACTTCAGCTTAACAACAGCCGAAATGCATCATTTTCCTGTTATATCTGTAAAGCTGCTTTGAAACAATCTTTATTGTATAAAGCGCTATAAAGCTGACTTGACTTGAGTCCATTATTATGGATGCACAAACATGTGCTGTTGCACTGTACATAATTATAGCTACTGTGAATTCTGAAAAGTGTTTTTTTTTTTCTGTAATGTTTTTCATGAGTGCTTTTGTTTGGATACATTTATGAATTATATGGACTCCTTATATCAGTTGGTTATCGTCCTTTTGGAGTCTCCAGGTGTCTTTTTTTGGAAAGACACCTACGTTTACCTTGAAAAAGCTTGCGGAAAATACAGTTTTGCGAGAATCCCCCTTCGATCTGATGGTTTACTTTGCTGGATATAGCAAATTATGACTAAATGATAAATGGTGTATACTTAATTTCACCATAAGTGTGAGATTAATCGCACAAAAAGTTGTGATTAATCACAATAATAAAAAAATAAGGTTACGTTTTTCATCTAACATTTATGTTTTATTTTATTTCTGCCTAATTTACATGAACAAATTTTTTTTTTAATAGTTTAGTTGTAGTTAACAATGATCAAATCGCCAACCCTAACTATGATCAGTAGTAGTAATAGCAAACCTCGCCTTAGCAAACAGGCTTTCATGACTCTGAAATGCTTGATTGTCGTCATGAATGTTAAGTTAGTTGTGCTATAGCGCAGTGATGAGGGGAATGTCTGTCTCTGATTGGCCCGTTTGGACCACTGCCACTCAAAAGCACACAGTAGCAGACGGTTTCTGCTCGCTCTGTCACACACAGTGTGTGTGTTTGTGTATTTGTGTGTCTGGCAGGCGGTCTGGGTCGTAGAGTCTAGTGGAACTGATTGTTACACCCTCACACGAAACGGCTGTGAGAAACCATCAGACACTTCTTATCTTCACTACATCTTTTCTCCTCCACCTGAAATCTCACCATCAGTCTTCTCCTTCTCACGAAGCACCCCCCCCCCCCCCCCCCCCCAGCCCTCATTTTTCCTTTCCCACAATGCCCCATTCCCTCCACAGCTCCCCTGTTTCAGAGTGAGATCTGTGGAGAAAGGACGTACAATACCATATAAAAAGAGTTGAATGTCACAAAATATGTCCAGGTCACATTTAAATAAATGGATATATGAAGACTTCAGATGCAAAAGCCTCTAAGTCCGTCTAACGTTTTTCTTTAATATTAACATTTTTATCAGGCTTCTATGTATGGGTTTCCGTACGTACCAACATTTCTGAATGGGCTGAGGCTGGGATTTAGTGAGTTTGAAGTGAAAGTATTTGATGAACGTATACTATGTGCGGAGAGCATTTTCCCAGTAAAAATGCATGTGTTACGTGTGTGTTCTGTTTTCTCTGTTTCTGTTTGCCTGTTGGATTTCCCAGTGTGTTTTATTGATTGTTGTCTTGTTAATGAACTCATTAGCTCTTTTGTTTGCTCTGTGTACTCAAGCCTTCAGTTTGAGTTATTTCTTGGTCCTGTATTGTTTGTGTGACGTGGTTGTGATACCTGTTCCCTGAGTTTATCTGTGCCATTTGGATTTATTTATTAAAGGACTGTTTGCTCTAATAATCTCGGTTGTCGTGAGCTTCATATCAGCCATAAATCATTACAGCATGTTTTTGTAAATGCCATTAATATGGCTTGCAAATTTTGCCTGGAAATTAATAAAATGGATGAAAAACAAAACCCACACCCTAGCAACCATACAGAAACATACCATGGCAACTAAAACACTCTAGCATCTTATCGTTTTTTTAATTAAAAATTTAAATCTAAATAAAATTAATTATTATTGAAAGGCAATAAATATGGTATACCTACTTTTCTGTTGAAATATACTCAATAATAATAATAATAATATTAATAAATATTGAAATATAATAATAATATAATTATTTTCATTACAGTGATGATAATTATGAAATATGCAAAAAAAAAATACAAAAATAGGCTTTATGCAAAATATGTTCTTGACCAGCGTCGTGACTTATTTTTTCTGTGTTTTTCTTTAATACATATCTTCTCTCTGTGTACATAGGTCATCACTCTGTGTTATTATTATTAATAAATTGATTTATTTTTAATTCAATTTCACTTTTATACTCTATTGGTATTCGTCTCGTATTCCATTCAGTGTTTTTCAACACTTCTTCTCTTTCTGTGGTTCTCTCTGTGTGTCTGGGCAGACATTGATTTTCTGCAGGGATGTGTGTGTGTGTGTGTGTGTGTGTGTGTGTGTGCGTGTGAATGTGAGAATTTGTGATTGTGGACAGCAGTAGTGGCATTCAGTCCTGTGAATTGTAGTTGAATTACTGTTTTTTTACATCTAGCACACATATTACTGTGGTGTGTGTGTGTGTGTGTGTGTGTGTGTGTGTGTGTGTGTGTGTGTGTGTGTGTGTATCTTCCGCGAATTCACCCATGCTAGGAAGAACACACATCGTGTCCACGGGATCCCTAGAGAACAGAGCACCTTACTGTGATATTTTCTCTCTGTGTGTTCAGTAAATCGATGGTGAAAGACTTATTGCCTTACTAAAGTGAAGTCCACTTAATGGCAAGGCAATTTATCAAAGAGAGAGTGAGCGAGAGAGGTAGAACGAGACAGGCAGAGAGAAAGCATTTTTTTCAATTGTTCAAATGCTGTAAGTACACTGGACACTTTAACAGTTACCGCAGTGCTATTGTGTGTCTCACATCTGTGTGAATCGTCTATTCGTCTTTTTTTTATTTTTCCCCTATTTCAGCGACTGGCTATTACCTATTTTCTGGCCTTCGAGAAGGTACAATTTCATTTTTTCCCCCTCAAGTTTAGCTCTTCAAACCTGACAAAGTGTGACTCTGAACACTTAAGAGACAAGAGCAATATCAAGAATATAAACATACTGTACAATATTTGTACAATACAGTATTTAGTGCTTATTTAAGGTATCTGAAAAACCTGGTTACAATGGGTCTCATTCGCTAATTTCTGCTTAAAATCTGGATATGAACTACAGAAATCATGATTTAGAAAGTTTCATTTAAAAAAAAAAAATGATTCTGAGTTAAGACCACGGATACACTGTAAAAAGTGATCTTATTACTCTTACAGTTTTTCTGAATTGCTAAAACACTAAATCCCATTCTCTGAATCCAATTCTCAATATCATAAACCAATTTGTCGAATAAATCACTCTTTCTGTAAAACATTAAACAAGTTCAGGTAGTTAAGACACTGTTTGCAAATCTCATTTTCACATTCTCACTCACTAAAACACATTTTTAATCACGTCAGAGGATTATATGTTTGTTCGGGGAATTTGACTGAAACTTGTTTTGTAAACGAGTTACAGTGTAATGGAGAGTTTGCAACTGTATTGTATCTGACATCAACTAAAACTATGTGATTAAAAGTATTCATTCTGATTAAGAGTAAATAAAATTTAAATGACATGATCAAATGCAGTCTGTATTGCCGAATGCACTGTTGGCAAATATGAGGTTCAAGAACAAACGTTAGGACAAATTCGTGAGCATACACACCTGTGGAAATATTGCATGAGAATTTTGTGTGCATACATAAGTATATTGATTGTATTATTGCATGCTATTAGTGAATGAAGCATGTTGCCTTTTAGTAAAAATACATATAATGCTTTAGAATGCTTTATTTTGCTACAAACAAAGCAAATGGAAGTACAAATGATGTTTTGCGAAGTGCAATTAAACACTGGAATTGTCATTTGTGTAATTGAGCCAACATTCAGCACTCGCCCAAGAAAACTTCACATTTGCATCAATATTCATATCTTTTAATTAAGTTTCATAATGGAAACACAACACCATCCACTTGCTAATTAAATTAGTCTCAGATTCTTAAAAAAAGGCTAATTTAATTAGATTACTTTCTGCAGGGAGAGGAAAGAAAAAGCCTTTAGGAAAGAGTAAAAAAAGATCATTCATGTTCTTTGATGTCTGAGACATGCAAAGACCAAAATCTTTCTCCCTCGGGCCAGTGGACCCTCAACCTGATATATTTTATGTAATGAATTCATGAACATTATGAAATTCATTTTAAGGTGGGGTGAAGTTCTTCAAGAACTTGTTCTCCACTGGGAAAAAAGGCTCTTTGATGCTTAAAATCTCCACAGAATCTTTAAACTAGGCCTATCTTTGCATCTTCTAATGCTGAGCATGTAGGTAGCAAATGTACAGTTATGGTAATGAAGATTTCAAAGGAAAAGACCTAAATAAGAAACGAATGCAACGGCACTGCTTAAAATCTATGCTATCCATAACACAACTGCGCCTTACATCTTCAAACTGGTTTGCAGTTTGATGCTCTGATGTTTAAGTTGCACTTAAAGGGATGGTTTGGAGTAAAATCAACCTAGGGTTCTTTGCACCATGACCTCGAGCCAAACACCCCCCAGAAGCCTTTTTTCCATTGGTCAAACATTATTAAAGTTAGAGCTTATTTAGAGATATCAGCCGAATGGTTTAGTGCAGGCGCTAATGGATCCAAGGATGTATGTGAACCTTATGCATCGCTTTCTGACAGGACTTTTACGGGCTTTTCCCAAACCAATGAAGTGACCTCGACATCCGGGTTAGCGTTAGCATTAGCCATCAGGCAAGTGTTATTTAAATAAACTCCTGATGTACTTACAAACTTTCCAATGCCTCGTTTTATGAGTACAGAACCTATTTGTACTACTGTAGAAGTTTGGTACCATTGTGGCCATTATTAGTGGGGTAATTTACGAGATACAGCCTTGGATCCATTAGCGCCTGCACTAAACCATTCGGCTGATATCTCTAAATAAGCTCTAACTTTAATAATGTTCGACCAAGGGAAAAAAGGCTTCTGGGGGGGTGTTTGGCTCGAGGTCATGGTGCCCTAGGTTGATTTTACTCCGAACCATCCCTTTAAGTCCGTTTGTTTGTTTGTTTGTTTTGGACAGCAGAACTTTGCATAATATGTCCTGTTCCTAATGCTGTTAGTTCATGTTTTAAAGGCACCCTGCCGTTTTTCTAATGGGTTTTTAACTGGTCTTTGGCACGGATGTTCATGCAGTGCGCTGTTAGTTTTGTGTTACGCTGCATTTGTGTGTTTGTTCTCTCAGATGATTTAGTCTTCCCGCGGGTCTGTTCACTGGCACAGCAGAGAGGAGAATTCACTGCCTAACAAACACATTCTTAATGACTGCACTCTTTTCTCTCTCCCTCAGTCTTTCTCGTTG